>NC_066579.1:62334270-62576770 GCF_024323335.1 Lathyrus oleraceus | reverse complement strand
GATAGCCACATCCAAGTTTTAGCCACTCCATGATCTTCTTCAAATTAGCCCATGTAACAGATGAATTCCACAAGTCACAGGTTCAAAAGAACAGCTTCACAATGATCATGTTGCAGATGAACTCAAAGGGATCTTGAATGATGTATTAGATGAAGTTCCAAATTGCAAACACTTGGTTTCACAAAAAAAGTTGGCATTGGCCAAGTCCTTTAGCATAGGAATGTTGCCTAAGTTCTAACTCCATTTGTCCAAGATCAAGCCAATACTCCACACAAAAGTTTTTTTAGGGTTTTTGTTACTAGTATGTACATTAATGGTTAAAGGCCACACAAACAAGAAAAGTATACATAAACAAGATATATCACACAATATGGTCCAAATGGACAAAGTGAAAATTGCATTAACATAAACAAATAGAATGGTATGAATAATGGCAAATGAATAAAGACTAAAATAAATGACATTAAAGTAATTGGCTTCAAATTAAAAGTTAGTTGTTAATGAGTTAGAAGTTAGTATTGTTTTGCTTTTGCTTTTCATTTTTAAGTCATTCTTTGGAGAAGACTCAACCCAATTATCACAAGCATGGATCCTTGAACCAAGACATCTTCCAAAGGAAGGAAAAAAGGCCAAGTTTCCATACAATACCATGAAAGAGGGGAGACTTACAATCTCACTTACTAAAATGTTATGCCTTTTGTGTCACAAATTTAGCGCTATGTTAAGCAATCGTAATTGGACTTATGTAGAAGTCACAACTATTTGACGTCGGGCAATAAATTTTTGGTGTTAATGCATGTTAGAGACATAGTATAATGGACTATGCTCATAAAACGAACCACACACAAAAAGAATATGCAAAAGAGGTGGCCTAATCTCATCCATACTTATGTTGATTTTTCAATCAACTAGCCTTAGGATTTTGAGATATCATAGGCCAAATGAGATGAATGCATAAAGAAGGGGAATGAGATGAAGACGGAGGGGAATGGATCAAAACTAAAATTGGTCAAAGAAGGACTTTTACCAAATTAATATCATCCATTCATTTTGGGAGATGGAATGTACATTCCATCAATCCCCTAAATCCAATGATATTAACTTGACAAAGTCAAATCATCCTTGACCAAGACCCAACAACAAGAGTCAAACTCAAACACGTCATCACAATTTGTCAACACTATTAATTGGCATTTATTCAAATTAAAAAGACTAAAATAATATATTTAAATTAAATATGGTTTGTCAAATTCCTAAAACCTCATCAAAACACCAAAGAAATGGCCATGAGATTTATCATAGGTCAAACAAGGTGAAAGGACCTTGGAGAAAAAAATTTAGAATTTTTAAAGATTTAAAAGTATTTTTAAACAATTAAAAATAATCACCAAATCAATTAAATCATGAAAAATATTAATAATGATCCAAAAAATAATTTTAATTCAGAATATGAAAGAGGAAATTATTTGAAAATTTTGGTGAAACTCTCATATATTTTGGATCCATATTAAATTTAATATGAATTAATGAAAATAAAAGGATTAAAATGAAAATCAGAAAATAGTAAAAAACGTGGACCACTTGATCTCCCTCATTAATTGAGGTGGCAGATCAAGTGGATCAGCGCGCGCGTTCCATGGTGCACTACAGTCAACGCAACATATGCTTGGTATTTAAAAGCAACACACGAGATTAAAACGTTGTGAGACAAATCAAAGGCTCAGAACCTGTCCAGCACACCACCGGTGCTGGAGCTCCGGTCACCTTCTCAAGCGAGGTCCACCGGACTGGTTCACTCATCACCATCAAGAAAATGAAAAAAAAGGACATGATCTGAAAGAAAAAATGGCGTAGAGCACGAATCTGACCTCAATTTTAATTAACTCCACATATATATAGAAAGATATGAGGAGTTGAATTTTGAGGTGTGTCAACTGAGTTGCTTCGATTTGACCTCTAAGCAACTCAATCTTCTTGCCTACATTGGTAGGAGTTCAGATAACCAAAGATCTAAGAGAATTGAGTAGAATTGATAGTGAATCGAAGAGGTGAAGTTTTCTGAAAGTTACCTTCAATGTTGTGCAGTTCTTGATCTTGCTTGCTCCAAACACGATCTGATCACACTTGAGAAGCTAGCAGGAAGTGATTAGAGAGGTTGCAAGGCTTTGGATCCTGGAGTTCTTGAATCTCCAACAATTGAGATTCAAACTAAAATTTCAAATTGAAATTTCTTAGGTTTTTCTTTAAAATGAGAGGGTTTCAATGGGGGGCAAAGCTAGCGTGCAAAAGGTTGTTCAAATGAGCTCAGAAGCAAGCTATTTATAGCTAAATGGAATGATATTTGCACACTTCAAAAATCTGTCCAAAAGTAGCAATGTGAGTGGCACGAGTGCATGGGCATGTGGAAGCCTATGATGCAATGCAAAAAGGTCCAAAATGATTCCAATTGAAGTCTGAATGGAAGCTTGATTGGCAAGGCAAAGTGAACTGGAGTTTTGAAGTTTGACTCTTTCGAATTCTGTAGCCCTGTTTAAGCCATGCGCAGACCTAGCAAACCTCATCCAAAATGCATGAACTTGGGTTCTTTGGAAAGCTTGGATCAATGAGAACAAGTTTAATGTTCAACACTTTTTCATTTGGAGCTTGGAACATGGAGAATTTTAAGGTGGAAGTTTGAAAATTTCAACATGTTGAAATTTTTTCGAAGTGTCAAGGCATATATCTCAATATTCCACCTTGCTTAACATTTTATGTGAGCTTCAAATGAGAAATGTGTCATCATTAAAGTTATATCTCTCAAAGTCATTCAAAATGGTCACCAAGTTCATGTCATTTGGATTTAGAATGATAGAGTTATGCATTTTTGAAGTCTGGAAAAATCACTTGTTCAATGGTATAGGTCAAAAATGACCTATAATGTATCCTCATATCACCTGCTCAAAAAAGTTGAATTAGCTCTCACTACAAACATAAAAGTTGAAGTAGGCATCTTGAATTTGATTGTGAAATTTTTAAATCTTTCATCTCACAAAAATTGAGCAAGTTATGGCCTTGGGAAGTTGACTTTCAAATTAGGGTTTAGACAAAATGACCTATAATGTTTCAACATAGAAAATGATTTTCCAAGAAAAACTAGCTCTAGGTCTCAACATGAAATTTGTTTGAAATATCATTTAGAGTAACTTTTCTATTGGAATCATTTTCATATGGTGAAAATTGTTGGAGATAGGGTCTAGGGAGACCCAGTTTTGATCAGATGAATTCATCTGGCCAACCACCATCAACCAACTTGCTAACCTTCAATTCTTTTGACTTTATTGGCTCATGGTAGATCATATATGCATAAGATAATGAATTTTGAAGTTTCCCTAGAGAAATTTGATCAGTTGGTGAGATAGCTTGTTGGAGAAGTTACTCAAGATACCCAGTCAAGCTAGGGTTTCCAAGGCAAATCACTTCCAAACTCTTGAAGAACACTTGATCAATATGACATGTAGAGATTATGGGGACTCATATATGATGCTCATAACCATTCGTGGATCAATTCATGATTGTGCTCTTTTTCATGAAGGTCTCAAACCCTAGATATGAACTTGATAGATCAATGGAGAATATGCCCTACCTACAAAGGGGTTAGGAAAATACAAAGATATATTTTTGGTATTTTGGTTAGTAAAAATGATAAAATACAACTATGATACAATTACAAGGTGCTTGGTGATCTCTCCTAAAACAAACCCAAAGAAAGAGGGGTAAGGAGGATGCCAAGGTATGGTCCCAATGCAAATGCTTATGATGAAATTGCATGAGGGATGTTAGGGTCAAAATTGGGGTCTTACAGCTGCCCCTATTTAAGGACATTCTAACTGAGGAGGCGAAGGTTACAATTTTCATGTCGACTCAGTAGAATGGGCTTAAATAACAACATAAAGAAACAAGTTTTGGTCCTTAAGAGACCTCATGATGCATATGATATGAATGTAAAAGTAAAATCTTCGTGGGGAAATATTTCCACAAAGGAAAAGAAATCAGAGACCGAAAG
This sequence comes from Lathyrus oleraceus, assembly GCF_024323335.1. Classification (NCBI taxonomy): domain Eukaryota; kingdom Viridiplantae; phylum Streptophyta; class Magnoliopsida; order Fabales; family Fabaceae; genus Lathyrus; species Lathyrus oleraceus. The sequence continues at coordinate 62,572,728 of NC_066579.1, read as the reverse complement.
TCCATAGGAGTATAATGCATTCCGTAAGGAACACTCACTGGGGAGACAAAGACTCTAGGGGAAAAAGGAGTTATGCGTAGGCCAGGCTACGACTTAAAACTACTGGGGGACTAGAGGAATTCCATACAAAATGGAAAGACTCATCCGGGGAAACAACAATATCTGCAGGGGATACGAGTAAGTCAGGCTGAAATTGAAGTACTTGAATCATGCAGGAAAAGCAATTTCACTAAGGAAACGCGCACTCAACTCAACTGGGGAAGAAATGAACTTCAACACAGGAGGAGAAGAAATCTATTATCTACTACCTGTTACTGGGTGAGGAGATAATAAAGATTTGACAAAGAGGACATATGTCATTGATTAGGATGAACATATCAAGGATGACTCACTGAGGATCTCCAGAAGGGAGTATTCATTACCGATTACTGGGTAAGAATAGCCTTGCTGGGGAAAACTGCAAAAAAATAGGGTTTATAACTACCGGTTACTGGGCAGAACACAAATGATGAGAATATCTGTCACCGGTTAAGGTGAACATATCAAGGATAGACTCAACAGGGAAGAAGATCCATCACCGATTAAGATGAACATATAAAGGATAGACTTTCCTGGGACTGTCAAGGAGGATACCCGTCATCGGTTAGGATGAACATATCAAAGATAAACCAACTGAACAAAAAGTATGAATTACATATATCGAATGCTGGATAGAAGACCATCAAAGAGAAAATCCGTCACCGGTTAGGATGAACATATCAAGGATAGACTCTATGAGGGGAGGAAATAGGAATTACATCTATCAGTTACTGGATATAATAACATCAAAGAGAAAATCCGTCAACAGTTAGGATGAACATATCAAGGATAGACTCTGTGAGGGGAGGAAATAGGAATTACATCTATCAATTACTGGATAGAATACCATCAAAGAGAAAATCTGTCACCGGTTAGGATGAACATATCAAGGATAAACTCTGGCGAGGAAAAAGTAGGGTTTACAACTACAGGTTACTGGGTAGAATACCGTAAGGAGCAGGAAATCCGTCATCGATTAAGACGAACATATCAAGGATTAACTCTCTGGGGAACAAAATAGGGATTAAAGCTACCTTTTTACTGGGTAGAACACCAAAGATGAGAATATCCGTCATCGATTAGGATGAACATACCAAGGATAGACTCGGACAGGGGAACAAAATAGGGATTACAACTACCTTTTTTTAAAGAATTTTGTATGGCTTTTCAAAAATGGGAAGAAGAAAACAATTAAGACGAGGGACTTGTAGTACTAAGTTGGTATGTGGTTATCTGTGCATTATTGGTTACTGTTAACGAGGGTAAGACTTGTACATCAGTAATGAGGCCATTGATTCAAAGCAAAAAGAAATAAGTTACCTCTCCTTATTTTTGTTTTTTTTCTCTTTAGATTTCAAGAGTGAGGTTAATGGGTGTCGCTCCGCCTCTGTGTTGATTGGTGTCCATCCCCTCTCTTTTCCAACATAGTATATATATGTGTTACTTAGAGTGTAATTTTTTGAAAATGACAACAAAGCCTTTAATGTTTATTTTAGAGACAAAACAAATTCAAATTAAATAAATCAAATAAATTTCAAACAATTTAAAATAATCAGAATAAAATTGAAATGAGAATATTGATAAACCTATTTATTTTTTCTAAACATTTTGAAAATAAAAATAAAAATAAAAGGAATCTAAATGAATAAAATTCGGATGCAAAAGTGTCTGACAAATTAAATTGACTGCACAAAAATGATCAGCGCGAAATAAACCTCTCGGAAATACACATCATTTAAGCCAATTTTGAAATAAAATATGACAAGTTAAAAGGCTCAGACTAACCAAAATGCGAGCGAAAAAGTAGTCAAAAAATTAAAACGAGCATGTTAGGTTAAACTACGCGTACCGTAGATTAATAAAATTGACGTCTGCAAGATCAATCTGGAAACTTTTAGCCCGCTAATTTTACATACATTTGAGGATCAATTCGACCGGTCTATTTGTAAATTCAAAAAATTATTCCGATTGACATTTTAGGCATTATACAAGAGGAAATGCATGTTATGTTATGCATATGATGTTAATGTTATGATAAATGGATCAATTCAATGATTCAGGGTCAAAATTGGGGTACGACAGTTGCCCCTATTTAAGTATCTTCAACTAGAGAATATGAAGAAGGTTACTTTTCATATGATCGCGGTAGGAGATAGTTAAATACTAAAAAGACTCAAATTTTGTCCCTGAATGCATATGAAATGAGATGATATGTTATGAATGCATGAATGACTCTTTTTTTTTGGTTTGCTAGGAATATGACGTGAGACGAAATGAACCCTAGTATGATTTTATATGATAGATGATAAGAAGACCTATGGGGAATGACAAAAATATGGTAAAGGTGACCCACGGAAAACAAAAAATGAGGGCAGAAATTCACTAGGGATAACAGTCCTACTGGAGGAAAGAAAAATGGGAAATATGCAAAGAGATTATTCAAGGAATCAAACAGATGGGAACAACAGGTTCATACATGACCTGGCAACACCGGAATATTCAAGGAATTTTCAACAACAGGTTCAAAGATGACCTGACAACACTTGAGTATTCCAAGAGTGCTCAATTAGCATATTCAAACATGATCTAACAGCATTATGGAACAAATAAAGAACGTTTGAACAACAAGTTTAAACACGACCTGATGGGAGCTTGAACATCAAGGAAAGTTTAGTCAACAGGTTCATACATGACTTGACAACATTGGAAAAAAATCAAAGAATTCCATCAATAGGTTCATACATAACATGGCCATTGGAATATTCAAAGAGTTTAATAACAGGTTCAAACATGACATGACAATGCTAAGGGATATCAAAAGGTTCCATCAACATATCCAAACATGACCTGGAATACTGTAAAATATACAAAAAAAAATCATCAACAGGCTCATACATGACCTGCCAGCATTGGAAATTTCAAAGCGTTTCAACAACAAATTCAGACATAACCTGACAATGCTAGAAAATCAAGGAAAGTTTAATCAATAGGTTCATACATGACCTCAATATTAGGATATTCAAATAAAGTTTCACACATAGGTTCATACATGACCTGACAATACTTGGAAATCTCAAAGGGAGTTTTATCAACATGTTCATGCATGAGATGACGACACTGGAAAATTCAGAGAAAGTATATCCATAGGTTCATGCATGGTCTGATAATTCTGGAGGTTTCATAGGGATTCTAACAACAGGTTCATACGTGACCTGAAAACACTAGAAAACCCAAAGAAAACTTCAACAACAGGTTCATACATGACCTAAAAATATTGGAAAACATACCAAGCGAGTTTTATCAACAGGTTCATACATGACCTGACACTTTAGAATACATCTGAAAATTCTAGAGATTTCTCATAAGAAATTCATCCGATCAAATATTTTGCAGATTCCTAACAGGAAACTTATGCAAAACAAAGATAAATAAGAGTTTTCTTCTAAGTAGATCATCCACTTAAAAGGCGACGATGATTCTTTACAAAGAAATCAAACAAAACCAACATCATTGGAGTTTTCTAACACGATAAACCTCCAAGCTTCTGGGAATTCCTCAAGATGATGAGTCATACATGACTTTCACGGAACCATCAGGAAAGACAGGGTAATCAAACTCTCTATACGTGCTAATAACAATGGGATTTTCACCGTAAGCAATGGATTACAACCAGCTTTTAACAGATAGGTGCCAACAACAATTGGACTTTAACCATAAGGAATGGATTACAACCAGCTTTTAATGGATTTTTCCAACAACAATTGGACTTGACCAAAGGAATGAGTAAAATAATTACCAACTACAACAGAGTTTTCCAGCAACAACTGGACTTGAAATGATGTTGGCGACAACCAAACTTTAGATACCAATTACATTTGTATTTATAAATAGAGTGACAATCATGCCAATGATAATTGGGTTTAAAATGAGTTATAGTAAACATTGAGCTTGGAATAATTCCTAGTAACAACTGAATTTTAGGAGACACCAATGAGTCTTGAAATAATATCAGGGAATGAGATAGAGGTTCTGGAAGTGCATAAGAAAAAAAATGACATGTCTGGAAATTCGTTGGAGAGTAAAAGAAATGAATTCTGGAAATACATCAGAATTACAAGTGATATTCTAGAAATACATCAAAATATAGACACATTCGTCAATACATAAAGGAAATTTTGGAAATACATCAGAATATAAGACAAACATATTTGAGAATACATCAATTAGGTGTGGAAACATCTGGAAATACATCAGATAAGTTATGGAAATACATCAATAAACAAAGGAGTAGTCCAGAAATTCACCAGGTAATCCAAAAAGGAAATGCAACTCATGGACAAATTTTTTGATAGGTGCCAACTAAGTTGGACTTGAAAATGACTGCGAAAACCATATGATGGTTTAAGGGCACCAAAGAAAAACTGGAATTAGAGGTCAAAGGATGTAGGATCAACAACAAGACTCGAGTCAATGCAAAATGGGTACGAAGTACATTTTGTCTATGCATGATTTGAATTTGTTTTTATGCATGATATATGAATGACCGTGATATGACAATGTCGCTACTTGAGTGGACTGGTAGTTTGTAAAGGCCTTTTATGGAAGTCATGATTCCTCAACACCGAGAACTCAACCAAATATTTTATGATAGATGTTGTCAAAAGAAAATTCTATCAAGCCTGGCAGCCACAACTTAACCAATGGGATCCTTTTGGAGGATTAATAAATCGTGCTAGCATATTTTTTGGGCACTCATCTTAAACTCAATAGTTGTTGACGTATGGAAGAATTTGTTTGAGTAGTTTGAAAGCATGAAGAAGGTCTTCCCCTCTATGGCTCATCTTGCCCCAGTCTATTGGGTCTTTGAAAATGTTCACCTTGAGGGTGAGTTTGAAACAACTTGACATGAGACGATCTCGAGATGGCTTGCCCTAAGTGTTTGGAACTGGCAGTGGTTTTCCCCTAATTAACCAAATCTTGGAATGGTAGACATCCGATTGACCGTTCTTTGGATAGTTGGGACTAATTAAGCTCTGAGGAGTCTTGTCACAGTCTGCGTTTTGAAGAAAATTACTCTTGTCTAATGGAACCTTGGGGTGATTGGTTCAGATTGACTGATACTCAAAGTGATTTGCCTCTGACTTGGCTTCTTTCACTTTATCAAGTTCCTCAATTGTACATTGTTGGAATTTCTTTGATGCTAAGTGTTGACTTGTAAATAAGTTTGTTCATTAAAAAATGGTATTTTTAATGCAGTGCTTATGCAAAAATTTGAAATCAAAATTTATTGATATGAATGGGTGAAATACAGTGAACAGCTCACTAATAAGAACACAATGATGATCTAGTCACTCACAGTGTGCAAGATGGTGTGATCAGATGATTAACAAAGATCGTTTGGAGTCAGGTTAACACAAATTTGTTGTAATATGCTTTCAAAATAGACCCTGCCTTAATTAGGTCTTTTAAGAATTGTAACATGGTCTGGTTCACGGTTTTTTGAAACAAAAGGATATAAGGCTCAAAATTTAATTTTTACACACCCCTTCCTCTTAATGATCTCCAATTCATACGTTCAGTTAATTCGACACACGCATTCGAATTCCAAGAGGGTTCGAAGGTGTGATGGTAAATATGAGGGTTCAAGATGAGATTTTCTTAAAATAACAATCACCTTATTTTGCTTTGTTTTATTGAGGATTTAAGGACCTCTTTTTTTATTTTTCTTTATCCCTATATTTGCCTGGACCACTTCTTTGAAGCTTCGGTCCATCGGGATGCCCTAACTTTTGCCTAAGTCATTTTGTGGTATTTGACTTAGCGGACTTTTTTTCTCTTTATTTGAAAGGCGTTGACTGCCACATTATTGGTGGATGAGGATCAACCAACACTAGTTTTAGTTTTTCTCATCTTCTTCGACACTTCAACATGTGCGCGAAGGATAACATGTGGTTGAACCTATTTGGAGGGTGTACAAATGGACGAATTCTTTTGAAAGATCGAATGCATGGTCAAACTATCTGAACACAACTACCCTGCCCAGGTTAAGATTAAGAGTTTTAGATCCGGAAGAAACACCAACTTCTAGGCTCAAAGTGGTTGACTGGGGATTAACTCCTTATCTCTTTAGTGTTTGGGGATTTGAAACAATGCCTTACATCATCGACAAGGTTTTCTTCAAAAGCATACCATAACAACTTGAGGTGTTTCGTTTTCATCATCCTCCTTCCAATCTTTGTTAACACAACAGTTTGATAAACAAAAGTGAATGATAGAAGTATTTTTGTTTTTAACATAAATGAAAAACGAGTGAATACGAATGGATTAATTCAAAAGATGCATAAACATTTCATTAATCTTACCAATTCAAAGAAAAAAACAATGCTAAAAGCAATTAACAATCAACATACAAGGAAATTACAAAAGAAATGTTGAAACAGCCAAATGATTGCCAACTTTTAAAGAATTGACTTATTCAAACATGATTCATTAACTTTGGGGGACACCCCTTGAGATCTTCGCACTTATCCTGGCGATAGGTTAACGTTCACCACCAAGCTTCCTTCTTGAAAGGCTATGTACCTGTTGTCAATCAAGTGTTGTACTTTGGCTTTGAAAGTGTTACAGTCTTCAGTCGAATGCCCTTCTGATCCGGCATGATATCCACATTGCACATTTGGGTCATACTCGGGTGGGTAAGGTTGTGGAACCGGCTTAAGAGACTTGGGAACCACCAACGAGTTTTGAATCAGAGGTTGTAGAAGTTGGCTATATGTCATGAGGATTAGATGACGAGGAACATTTCTTCTTTCCAAGTTATTTTGAGGCCTAAGATGATTTTGATGCTGATTTCGAAATCTCGGGCCTTGGGCTCATTGATTTAAATGAGGAGCAAACACAAATTGTTGGTAATGAAGATCAAAAGATAGTGGTTACTGGTATAGCACTTTGGGCATTGCTAACTGCTCATTTTCAGCCACTTGAAAGTTGGTATCAACAAGATTTTTGACATTGGCACGACGATCTTCAATTTCTTTTTCTTCAATCTCATCGTTGAACTCAACCCTCTTGGATCCACTACTCACTTCTCCTTTTCTTTTGTTGGCATGGGTCGTGATATTGGAAATCCAAGGCGATATATCAATGCTCTTACCAGAAAATGATGATATATCATTAGCCACATCCCTGACCTCTTCCTTGTGGTACAAAACCTTGAGGGGTTTCAGGGGTCCTTTGCCTTTCTTATTAACTGGCCCAAAAATCAAGATATATGTATCTGAGGTTTCCTCCTTGAGTGTTGGTGACCTTATGTCAATCAATCTTCGCAACTTGAGCTTAGAACTCTTGCATTCCTTGATGGAGCCCCATTGTTCCAGTATGGTATCCACACTTGATCTTTGAGTGATATTCTTCAAAGACTAAGCTCTCTTTGTTAATCAGTTCTCGTACTAAGGCTTTCAGCTCTAAGCAAGAATCCAGGTCATGTCCCACTACCCCTTTATGGAATTCACATGTTACATTTGGATTGTACCATGGCATGTATGGTGACCTTTCAGCGCTAAGCAAGAATTCGGAATCGGTTCATTGTGATCTTTTTTCCCCCTGTTCTGATTCAGATTTTTGTTCTGAACCTGACTTCAGTGATTTTGAGGAGGAATAGCCAGAGGATCTTTTTTCCGCTTTTCTCAATAAAGCTTGCAGGGTTTTCACAACCCATCCCATTTGGCTCTTCAAAAGATTAAGTTCCTCCTTCAATGCTTCTTGACTTTTCCTTAGCTCGTCCATCATCTCCTGAGACATGGTTCTTTGTTTTGAACGTGTGTAGGGAATCACTTTGTTGATCATGGACAAAGGATGGATGAGTTTTTTGTATTTGGTCTGGAAAATGACATGCATTCTGATGAGAAGCATATGAAATGGATTATGAATGAATGCAATGCAAGCCATGTATATTTTTTTTCAATACGCAAATTCAAAAGACTGAGGTACTGATGAATCTGATTGCTTTCCAATAATAGGCTCTCACTAGGTAAAGAGAAGGAATGTTTTTTGGATTTTGGCAATGAAGGGGACTAAACCTAAGTCTTTTATTAATGGGCCTGACAAGATTTCGCAATCCTGCTCCTACATATCTCAATAGAGAACTCAAGGCTTACGTAGTTCTGGATAGAAAATGTTTGTTTGTTGGTCGATTTTAGCAAAAGCTATATTGTATTAATCGACAAAAAACATTATTGTACCCAAAACAGATGAGGAGCGAACATATACCACACATCGAATGGATTAACAAATCAACATTCGAAAAAATGTCACTTATCTCAACTCAAGAATTATGGACGAAACATTATTTTACATCATCTTAAGACAAGACGTCTTTCGCTTATGAAAGGGTTTTTCTAATCAATCGCACGGTGGAAAAAAAAGAGTTTGATTGGTTAAATGTATTTTTGGACTCGAAAGACGAGTATTTATGACTTGCAAAACTTGAGTCTAATACTCGGGACTACGTCTGGATATTCCATCCAGGGTAATCTTTTTGTTTTAATTTTTATGAGAAAAGGAGTTTGAATATTTACTAGTGTTTTAAAGGAGAAGACAAACACTTATGGCTTCCAAGCTCTTACAACTTGAGCCTAACGTTCAGGATTACAACTAGATATTCCATCCAGGGTAATTTTTTTCTTCAGATTTTATTGAGAGAAAAAAAGATTTGAATATTGGAGTATTTTGAAGAGAAGACAAATACTTGTGGCTTGCAAGCTCTTACAACTTGGGCATAATATTCGGGATTACGACTGGATATTCCATCTAGGGTAATCTTTTTCTTCCAATTTAGTTGAGAAAATGGTTTGAAATGTTTGAGGGTAATTTAAGAGAAGACAAATACATAGGGCTTACAAGCTCTTACAACTTGGGCCTAATATTCGGGATTACGACTGGATATTTCATCCAGGTAATCTTTTTCTTCCAATTTAGTTGAGAAAATGGTTTGAAATGTTTGAGGGTAACTGAAGAAAAGATGAATACATAGGGCTTACAAGCTCTTACAACTTGGGCCTAATATTCGGGATTACAACTGGATATTTCATCCAGGTAATCTTTTTCTTCAGATTTTAATGAGAAAATAATTGAATAATAAATTAAAATAATTAAGTACAAAGGTTTGAAATTATTGAAAGTTAAGTTGATGTTGCTTAAGAGCTCATTGTAAGGAGGCCTAAGAGTAAGTCACGGGACTGAAAACAAACATAAATCGAAAGCTACCGAATTTAGCTTCAAGCTAACTTAGAATGGACTAATGTATTAATCACTCTATAAGAATTCGAACAACAATATTTATGCGTCTGAACGATTTTCAAAACTTAAATTCGATTTTAACTACGAAATCGGAACGCAATAATAAATCGAGCAACAATCAAGCACATTATTATTACAATAGTGTCACAATTATTTACATCAATTCAAATTAATCGAAAAAAAATAGAAACCTAAACACCACACACACAAGCTATCCACAATAAATTTGTATTGCTATGAAATTGATAAATAAAAACTAAAAATAAAATATAAATAAATAAATAAATAAATAAAAATAATATTAACACACTACAATATATTATATATATTATATATATATATAATATATATATATATTATATATATATAATATATATATATATATTATATATATATATATATATAAATATATATATATATATATATATATATATATATATATATATATTATATATATATATATATATATATATACTTTTAACTTACACATCATCACATATTTAAAAAATGAAAATTGAAACAACAAAACAACTATATATACTAGCATATATTTACTGAAATGTTAGCACATATAATATAAACTGGGATAAAATGGTGGCTACAAATTCATTACCGAAAAAATAAAAGCAAAAATATATATAAAACTACAAAGTTAGAACTGTTTATCTATATACAAAATCACTAAGAATAACTACATATATGAAACTTAAAAAATAGAAATAGAAAAAGAAAGAAAATAAATAAATATATATATATATATTATATATATATATATATATATATATATATTATATATATATATATATATATATATATATATATATATATATATATAAACTAAAAAAGGAAAAAAAGAGTTAATTGTAAAAGAAAATAAAAAATAAAAAAAATAAGAAAACAAGAGTAGAAAAAGGAATGAAGTTGTCTTTAGTTTGTGAGGAAGTAAAGTTTTGTGTTTTTCGAAGTGTGGTTGTTTGTTAGGGATGAGTTTTTTTAAAGAATTTTGTATGGGTATAGTTTTAAGGTGAAGGTGTACAGAAATGTGGCTGAAGAAAACAATTAAGATGAGGGACTTGTAGTACTAAGTTGATATGTGGTTATCTGTGCATTATTGGTTACAGTTAAAGAGGGCAAGACATATACATCAGTAATGATGCCATTTATTCATAGCGAAAAAAATAAGTTACCTCTCCTTATTTATGTTTTTTTTCTTTGGATTTCAAAAGTGAGGTTAATGAGTGTCGCTTCGCCTCTGTGTTGATTGGTGTCCGTCCCCTCTCTTTTCCAACATAGTATATATATGTGTCACTTAGGGTTTAATTTTTTTGAAAATGACAACAAAGCCCTTAATGTTTATTTTAGAGACAAAACAAATTCAAATTAAATAAACCAAATAAAATTCAAACAATTTAAAATAATCCGAATAAAATTGAAATGAGAATATTGATAAACCTATTTATTTTTTCTAAACATTTTGAATATAAATAAATAAAAGGACTCTAAATGAATAAAATTCGGATGCAAAAGTGTCCGATAAATTAAATTGACTGCACAAAAATGATCAGCGCGAAATAAACCTCTCTGAAATATACAGCATTCGAGCCAATTTTGAAATAAAATATGACCAGTTAAAAGGCTCAGACTGACCAAAATCCGACCGAAAAAGTAGTCGAAAAATTAAAATGAGCATGTAAGGTTAAACTACGCGAACCACAGATTAATAAAATTGACGTCTGCAAGATAAATCTTGAAAATTTTAGTCCGCTAGTTTTACGTAAATTTAAGGATCAGTTCAACCGGTCTGTCTGTAAATTCGAAAAATTATTCCGATTGACATTTTATGCATTATACTAGAGGAAATGCATGTTATGCTATGCATATGATGTTAATGTTATGATAAATGCATCAATTCAGTGATTCAGGGTCAAAATTGGGGTACGAGAGAACCCAAGTTGACGACGAGCCAAAGCAGGGTTGTAGTTGATTCCTCCTTGTGTACCAATGAGGGGCACATTAGAGAATTCACCACAAAAATCAATAATATCCACACTACTCAATGTAGAATCATACCAAACAATATCATCATTAGTGAGAGACATAAGTCTCTGAGACCATCGTAGACATTATTTGTTCTCCATAAAAGTAGGCGTCTGAGACAAGTGCAAAATAATCCACTTGTACAGAAGAGGAACACAACACAAAATAGTCCCACCACCTTTAAAATTCCTCAAATGCAAAGAGAAATACATATCACCCAACAGAGCATGTACATGATTCCCAATCAAGAAGATTCTAATGGCGTTGACATCAACAAAACTATCAATGTTAGGGAACAAAGTCAAACCATAGACGAGCAACACAAAAATGGCTGCAAAAGCATCCGCACTATCGGTTTGAGCAAAGATAGTAGCTTTACCAATGAGAAACTCAGAAGTCAACCCAAAAATTCCTCCTTTCTTCACCCAATGAGCCTCAATCTCAGACTTCTTCAGATGAAGAGCTTCAACTATAATATAAGATTTGGAAATCTTCTTCAATCCACTAAAAGGAACTTTTTCAGAAACAGGTATTCCCAAGATATTGGCATACTCCTCTAACGTAGGCACAAGCTGATAATCAGGAAAAGTGAAGCACCGGTAGAGAGGGTTATAAAATTGAACCAACACACTCAGGAGTCCTTAAACCACATCAATAGGTAACACAAATAGAATCTTCCCATGACGTTGCTTGAAGTCCACTGGATCTAATACAGAAGATGATAACTTCCTTAGCTCTTTCAAATCAGGAAATCTGAAACTGTATGAAATTCTGGCGTAGTCAGATATCAGATGTTCTACTCCAAGTCAGGACATCTGATCTAACATTGTACTGAACACAACAAGACAGTTAGTACACTCTATACTAATATGCACCCTTTCACAGATGTCACGACATCTCCTTCTATGTCACCCTAGTATGGAGGAACACCTAGTTCTGTGCATCATAGCACTCACTTCTGTTGTTTTCCTACACAGTTATCAGCACGATGTCTCAATCCTGATTTGGACATCACCTGTTACATTTTTCCAGTTTGTTGGCCATGAACTTGTATTTCCTAAATTAAAGGTTGAAACAAGTTAAACTAATCTCCACTTATTAAGGAGCTAACAAATAGACTATTTGCTAGGTTCATTAATTGTAGCCTAGTTGTTAGTTTCCTGGATTGTAGATCAGCTGTTGGATTCCTGAGGAATAGCCTGAGAAAAAATCCTGAAACAGAAAAACTGACCATCCAACAATTTAGCATATGCTGTCAGGAATGAATGTCACAACATTCGGTTTGACAACCAAGTCCAGGACCATATGCTAAGTCTGTTAAGTTCCTGAAAACAGACTTTGCTAAATTTGCTATACTGTAAAAGACCAACCAGTTTCTACTTCAGTATCAGCTTACTGGAAGAACTGTCAAGACATCCAGTTTGACAGTTTCTCAATGATCCTTTGGCCAGGTCTGTTATACTCTTGAAGACCAGATCCACATACTGAATTGATGTCAACCTGTCAATTATTCAGTACATGCTGTTAATGATGGATGTCAAAACATCCTGATCAACATTTAAACAGAAGGCTATGTACCAGGTCTGTTATCATCTTGACAAGTAGATTGGAATACCTGCTGTGTTATGACAGAAGGATTATAACATACAGAAGGAAAACAAACACAGAAAATTGTTAACTCAGTTCAGTCCAACATGACCTACATCTGGGGGCATACCAAGCCAGGAAGAAGATCCACTATCAGCAGTATTAATTTAGAGTTAAACTCACCCGTTTACAACCCTTCACTTAATCCCTACCCAATGCAATCTATACCTAGGAACTCCTAGATAGAAACCTCCAGTTTCCATTCCTATCACTACAAATACAATGTAATGTTCAACCACCTTGAACTTGCTTCACAGCTTCATTCAAGAACATAATCACTCTTGCCTACAGGCTTTGAGTTACAAATACTCTCAGCTTTTACAACTGAGAAACACATGGTAACCTTCCCACAGATTGGGAGGTTTACCTTACACACACCCCTAAAAATTCATTCTAAGAGGCTTACATAAACTAGGTTACAATCAGCTATTTATAACCTAATCACCCAACTGGATTTGGGCCTTCAGAAATCGCAGCAGACTTGTTCTTTGCTGTTACAACTTCAGCAGAAAAATTCTGCTACAAACAAGGTCTTCAAGTTCCTAAACTCTCTCCATATATATCTCCATATTTAGAGCCTATATATATTCTGATTGAGTCTTCAAGACCTCCACAAGGGAGTTAGGATATTCACCAGATATCCTTGCTGATCCCAAAATATATACTGAATTAATTAATTCAGTTTTCTACACATGTGCGATGTCACAGACCTGATGTCGTGACATCGTACATGACATGTTGGTCCAGATGTTGAATTTCTTCAACCCAACATATTAAAACAACAGAGGTGATTACATTATTTGTTTTACTAAAATTAATGCCAATCCTAAGGTATTAACAATCTCCCCCTTTGGCAAATTTTAGCTAAAACAAATAAGCCTCTGTCATTCTCTCCACCACCTCAAACACCTATGTTGGTGTACATGAGGAAGTAGAGGGACACAGATCAGTTGTACCAGAACCCTTCCCCTCAACAGGAGGGCTTCCTGAAGAATATGTAATGCTGAGTACACAGATGATGTAACTCAGATCACAAGGCACAACTGTCCTCTTAACTCAGATCACAAGACACAAGTGGTATACCCAGTTGGTGGATTTTGTGCCTAACACCAACTTTCTGTTTACTACACCAGTAGTTTGCTTGCTTCTGATACATTCTCAACCCCAGGACTATATTTCTCTCCCCCTTTTTAGCTAAACATTTGTAAAGGCACCCCTCACAAAACCAGATCCAGGCGCAGCTTGCCCAAACCTTAACATACCCCATGATTCTGAGAATGGAGTGTTTCTCTTGTGAGAAGAAGAGGGCTATTACATCCTTTAAATAGTCCAGCCCGTGCTTAGGAATTAACGGTAGAAATAAATGCTTGGTCAAGATTCATTTATTTTTGCTGAGAAATAGTCAGAGAATCACCAACAAGATCTCAGACTATCTTTGAATACCTTTTATAGCTCTTGACTGTTTCTTTTCCAAAACAGTCGTTCCAGTGCATGGAGACTATTCCATATATGCAGTCAGACACGTTGCACGCGATGTCTTAACATTCCACGCGGCTTTTTCTTGCATTCAGCCAGTATTCAACATTTCCCAAGACCCCTGTCATATCTCCAGTAGAGACTTGACATCTGGCACTGCTACAGCCAAATTCCCACACTTCAGCAGATGGTTACTCCCCCTGTACCATACAGCTGTAGCCATCAGGCTTATTCTAATTTATCAGAATTAGACACATCACCCTCATAATTCCTAATGACTTTAAGATTCAGAAGGAATTGACACCATTGTCCAGGGCAATGTCATGACATCCGGTCAGACATTCTTCTGCTCATCCAGCCTTGACCCTCACCACATCATCCCAATAACTAACAAGAGGCGATAACTAGTTATCTGAGAACACATAGACCACAAGCTTGGTGATTACTTGCAGCACAAAGGCACAACTCCCCCTGTCATGAGCACCCAACTCTCCTCTTGAACCCTGGAGATCACACATATCCAACATGGTTGGACCTTCACCTACTTCCTGATTCAAAAAGAACTCAAACCACTTGATGAATGGAAAACATAAGACTCATCTTCATGTCTTCAAGAGCGCACCCTCTGTTCAACCCTCTTGGTTGAACACATCCACACTCTGTGTCAATCTTTCTTCTAACCAGAACAGAAGGCCACTTCACAAAATGTTCTAACATTCGTTAGGACATCCTTCACACATAACAGGGAACCCCATCTGATAGTCTTCAGATATCACTGAGTCACCAGCTTGATCAAGAAGAACCCAGACATAAATTGGGACATATACATTTTCATCCCATTACATGAGATAATCTTCCATAGATGGCTCAGAACTCCTACCACAAGCTCCAAGGGATGAATAGAAAACACCTCCTTTTGTCTTCAACTTAATACTTTTCTGCTCAAAAGTAATTTGTCTCAGACTTTTCTCAAGTATAATCAGCTGCCATATGTTGATTATCTTGATTCTTCGAACTCACTTCTGAGATAGCCCAACTGCCACTTGTTGATTACCTCCTTCATGAATCCTCATATGAAAAGGTCAAATGCTGCTTTTTGACCTCCCCAAGTATCAGTCTTCTCCCAAAGATATTCTGACCTTCCAAGTGAGATTTGAACTTCAAGTTACATGTTAAACAAAGCTTAGGATCTCTAAGACATGAACATGTAACATCTTCTCCAACCAGCAACTCCTAAGAACTGCAATGAGAACGATCCTTTTGAAGTACCCAATCTATAACCCCGTAGACCCTTCTATCTTAAGTTGATGTGCCACTTCACCAACTAAGAATCTGATGTTAAACCAAATGTCACAACATTGTGTTTAGACATCTAGCTGTTGAATTCAGCTCCTTCTTCTGCCACTTGAAAGAACTTCCTCCCTTCACAGAACAAGAGTTCAATGTTCTCATAGACTTGATTGTGGAACCAAGTTTGAGTAAACAACCTCCATCCTGCAGGTTTGCAGTTAAGTCATCCAAGCTCACACCTTGATGAATCCCTGCTTCTTCTCCAAAGACATCAGACACTCTGATGCATGAGTCTTCAGAAGGACCAGTTAGAAACTAACCCTTCAGCTATACCAAGGATTCTACTTCCTAAAGTACGGCTGTCTCCATGATGTTAAGAATGCTGCCACTTGTTCTTAACTTCATAGTGTGCATTTAGCCAATGCACTTCCTTACTTAGATCAGAGATAGACTGATCCAAGTAACCACCATTAAGACTATGATGTCTTCTTCTTCTTGTACACACCAAGGCTGAGCATGTTTCTTGCCAGTAAACTTTTTCAGAGATCATATGCTTTTGCTGCCACCAAAGAGATAGATCATAAACCAATGTATTATCCTTCCTGTGATTCTGCACAGGGTCTTGAAGAAGAGATGTTCCAACATCTTTAAGAACATCAGTTATCTTGAGTTCCAAGGATAATCAATTATATACTTGTACTTGGCACAAGTTGAAATTGATCTTAAATCCTTTCCCAATATTCCTTTCAGATACTTCCACCATAAGACTACTTTGAAAATACTCTTCTAGTGTCAACATCTTCTACTTGCAAGCACTTCAACAGTTTTGAAACTCTTCTCAGATTAAATTCACCCTTAGGAAAGAGAGAGATGAATTCTTCCTTGCAAATGTGTCACACAACCACCAGAACCCATGTGACACAGGTCAACAGCCAACCAGACCCTAGGCTGACCAAATGTGAGGAGGTTAACCAAAACTCCCCCTTAAATTAACAATCATGGAAACTTCACACCAATATCCATGCATTGTACATATATGTCTCAACATGACATACACCATCCCTACCAGTGGCACCTAACTCTATGAGTTATACCTATACATACTCCAATCACACCAATCAGACTTCAGCTGTCCATAAGTACTAGTGAAAAACAACACTAGTCAATAGTAGATATGCATTGCCAGAGCATACTACCTCAACCCACCTCTGAATCTTCATATTCTCACTCCTTGAAGGAACTGCCACTTCTGAGCGAGGTGTTTGAATAACAAGATTCATGGTCCCAATCCTCTTAAATGAAATAGCAATCAGGTTACCCCATTATTGACTTCTAACATCCAGGGGACTTGTCTTCCAACACAACATAGTACTTCAGGGAACAACTATCCAACCTTGATCAATCTACAGGAATATGACAATCGGTAGGAAATTGCACAATGTCACATCTCAACCAGCTCCACTTCTAGACGTCTAAAAGTGACCTTCTTGAGCTCACATGCAGTTGACCCTCCCCTTGTCAACTGAGCACACACAGATGTCTCCTCTTCCAGGTCAGGAGTAGGTTCCAAACAAAAGTATCCCTTTGTTTGACACCTAAAACATCTGATCTTCAACCAGCAGCTGCATACTTGTTGAACAACATGTTCTAACATCACATAGAACATTGGTTCCACCTCCTTGGAACAACCTTTCCTTGAAATTCTTCAAGGTCTTTGACATCTTCAGTAGATTATGATGAAGTCTTGAATACAACAGCCTTTCATCCACATGAGGGGAAACTACATCAGAGTTTGAGTTTTGCCAGGTATTATGCAGCGGAAATCATAATACAACTCAACCAATGAACACACACTTCATCAGATCAGCCTCCAAGAACATACCAAGTTTGAATATGATTCAAAACTTGCACAGCTGTCCCACACAAAGGCCAATTGCCAATCTTCAGAGGCAGGTGCACACAGTTCCTGTCATGAATAATCCATCCACCTACTTCAAGGGACCATTCAGGGAAACCGCAGAACCATCTTCAGGTTCCAACACTAGTACTAACATAACTTCTTGCCAGATACCAGAAAGTATCAGCCATGGATCTCATCCAGAAACAGAACAGGATGCCTGCTCTGATACCAATTGAAATTCTGGCGTAGTCAGATATCAGATGTTCTACTCCAAGTCAGGACATCTGATCTAACATTGTACTGAACACAGCAAGACAGTTAGTACACTCTGTACTAATATGCACCCTTTCACAGATGTCACGACATCTCCTTCTATGTCACCCTAGTATGGAGGAACACCTAGTTCTGTGCATCATAGCACTCACTTCTGTTGTTTTCCTACACAGTTATCAGCACGATGTCTCAATCCTGATTTGGACATCATCTGTTACACTTTTCTAGTTTGTTGGCCATGAACTAGTATTTCCTAAATTAAAGGTTGAAACAAGTTAAACTAATCTCCACTTATTAAGGAGCTAACAAATAGACTATTTGCTAGGTTCATTAATTGTAGCTTAGTTGTTAGTTTCCTGGATTGTAGATCAGCTGTTGGATTCCTGAGGAATAGCCTGAGAAAAAATCCTGAAACAGAAAAACTGACCATCCAACAATTTAGCATATGCTGTCTGGAATGAATGTCACAACATTCGGTTTGACAACCAAGTCCAGGACCATATGCTAAGTCTGTTAAGTTCCTGAAAACAGACTTTGCTAAATTTGCTGTACTGTAAAAGACCAACCAGTCTCTACTTCAGTATCAGCTTACTGGAAGAACTATCAAGACATCCAGTTTGACAGTTTCTCAATGATCCTTTGGCCAGGTCTGTTATACTCTTGAAGACCAGATCCACATACTGAATTGATGTCAACCTGTCAATTATTCAGTACATGCTGTTAATGATGGATGTCAAAACATCCTGATCAACATTCAAACAGAAGGCTATGTACCAGGTCTGTTATCATCTTGACAAGTAGATTGGAATACCTGCTGTGTTATGACAGAAGGATTATAACATACAGAAGGAAAACAAACACAGGAAATTGTTAACCCAGTTCAGTCCAACATGACCTACATCTGGGGGCATACCAAGCCAGGAAGAAGATCCACTATCAGCAGTATTAATTCAGAGTTAAACTCACCCGTTTACAACCCTTCACTTAATCCCTACCCAATGCAATCTATACCTAGGAACTCCTAGATAGAAACCTCCAGTTTCCATTCCTATCACTACAAATACAATGTAATGTTCAACCACCTTGAACTTGCTTCACAACTTCATTCAAGAACATAATCACTCTTGCCTACAGGCTTTGAGTTACAAATACTCTCAGCTTTTACAACTGAGAAACACATGGTAACCTTCCCACATATTGGGAGGTTTACCTTACACACACCCCTAAAAATTCATTCTAAGAGGCTTACATAAACTAGGTTACAATCAGCTATTTATAACCTAATCACCCAACTAGATTTGGGCCTTCAGAAATCGCAGCAGACTTGTTCTTTGCTGTTACAACTTCAGCAGAAAAATTCTGCTACAAACAAGGTCTTCAAGTTCCTAATCTCTCTCCATATATATCTCCATATTTAGAGCCTATATATATTCTGATTGAGTCTTCAAGACCTCCACAAGGGAGTTAGGATATTCACCAGATATCCTTGCTGATCCCAAAATATATACTGAATTAATTAATTCAGTTTTCTACACATGTGCGATGTCACAGACCTGATGTCGTGACATCGTACATGACATGTTGGTCCAGATGTTGAATTTCTTCAACCCAACATATTAAAACAACAGAGGTGATTACATTATTTGTTTTACTAAAATTAATGCCAATCCTAAGGTATTAACACTGCACTTCTTAGTGTTCCTTCGTCCACAATCTAAGGTCTGAATATATTTGCAAATGAGACCTTAGTTCCTTGAAATTATTTTTGTGTGATAAATGTTATGATGTGCATGAATGCATTAATCCAACAATCACAAATAAAAGACCACACACAATGCAAGTAAACAAAGTTCCAGGGATGGATCAAGTCGTTGTTAAGATCAATCATCCATTTTGGTGGATTATGGTTTACAGCTTATAAACACAAAAGTTCCATTAATATTGACAAGACTTGACCGAATCAACCAAAAATCAAAGGGTTTGTTGTGAGTCACGAGTGTCGCATTTGCGAAAATCAACCGGCGGGAAAAGACACAGAGCCGCCACCGTGTGTTATTTATCCCAAAGGAGGGAAAGGAAACGCTCGAAGTAAACCTAAGAACGGGAAAGGAATGGTCTCACGACCAGAGATTGCTAGGTACGGGAGTCGGTTACACAAGGGGAAGGTATTAGCACCCCCTCACGTCCATCGTATTCGACGGGATCCACGCTCGAAAGAATAGAATAAGGTTGCTAACAAAACTGCTCAAAACTGCACACACTGGAATAAACACAGATGAAAGACGGAGGAAACAGACTCGGCAGGATGTCGCATCCTAGGCCTACGTAGTTGGTCAGACACAAACATCAGAGTCGACGTAGTTCGGGGAAACGGGGAACATGCTCGTTAGGACATCGCATCCTATGCATACGTATCTTCTCTAACTAGAGTAAGAATCAGAGCACTCGTAGCTCGGCTAACGCACGCCGAAATAAAACACTGAAAAGAGACGCTGAGACGTCAAAGCAAACACACATCTGGAAACGGAATGCCAGTCAATGGTCTTATATCCAACTCCAGACAAACAAACACAAACGGGAAACCGAATGCCAATGGATGGGCTTACATCAGACTCGAAACAGACGCTCAAACAAACAGGAAACCGAATGCCAATGGCTGGACATACATCAGACTCCGAACAAACAAACACAAACAGGAAACCAAATGCCAATAGATGGACTTACATCAGACTCCAAACAAACAAACACCAACAGGAAACCGAATGCCAATAGCTGGACTTACATCAGACTCCAAACACACACACAAGAGGGTGAAGAAGAAGAAAGGTTGCCCGGAGAGATCAGCTCAATCTCCTGCCTACGTATCTCATCTGGTATGAGAATCAGGGCAACGTAGTTCCCCTTAACAGGGAAAAAACTCTCCCAACCAGAGACTAGGGAGACGACGAACTAATAGGGAGACTACGACTCGAGCCTAGAAGTTGTCATGCAAACGATCCCTAAGTTGAGGTCTCTAATCAGAACCTAACTCGCACAGGAAGCAAGCTAGCCTAAACAGCAAGTAAGCAATCACAGATATCACACACTATATGCAAACAAGTGGCTCATACAAGGTTGGGCTTTAGTCAAGGGGTCATATCAACCTCGACAAACAAGCCAACACTGGAAGGGTATCTGAGGGCTCTTAACCACTGACATTGATCGTCAGGGTGAGCAGATGAAAGGTAATGAGGGTAAGACCTCATAGCTCTTAACCCGGGCCTGGGTGAGCTTGAATCAATGAAAACATGGGGATCCAGAATGAGGGACCCTACTCCACTTGACCGACTCTATATACAAGGATCTTGGGTTAGGTTCAAGAGCCTCAGCACGTAGTCCGAGCATAATGAACGACTCAACGACTAACAGGGGATTGATTGCTAATCCCTTCTATCTGTCAATTTCCTCTTCACTTAGGAGGACTTAACAAGTACATGGCACAAAAGTAAACAAACACAGTCATTGCCTCTTAAAGAGGACTTCAGCCAAATGCGTGCCAAAAGAAACGACAAGGCTTCCAGACTACATGGAGTAAGAGGATGATTATCTAGGTGGTATGCCAACCACAAGCAAAGCAAAGCTAAAGCAATGACCTAAAGCGACTAATGTACCTGTACAAAAGTCAAACAAGTCAATATTCACATTCAGACAAATCAAACAGACAGTCAACAGTGGAACATCCAATATGTACACAAGTCAAGCTCTATGTGCAAGCATTCAAGTGATTCCACCACACTCAATGAACCTACAACACAAAGGATTAGTGCACCAAATAATTTGCATCTCACGAAGTGAGATCAAACCAAACATTAAGGCTAGGTGCTTGAACCTGAAATACAAAGCTCAAAAGGTGAGTACAAACTACTAGTGCAAAGACTAGGGTCAAAGGCAAAGCAAAAAGTCAAAACAGAAGTTGATATTCAACATGAAGCACATTTATTCAAGTATGAACATGTCCTAAAAAGGACCAAACTCAAATCATGAGGCAAGGTCATCAAATGATCATGATAAGGCAAAGGCATACAATGGTGTTCACAATTGGACATTCAAATGAGAAAATGCACATTAAACCAAAAACACATCCAATGATCATGAAATTTTTTATATGATATCAACATGTCAAACACAAGCATAATGCAAAAAATTAGAATCAGAATATGTCAAATGATCTAGGAATGAAAATGAACAAGATCAACATCCAAATGAGTGACACAAATTGTCACACCATACATTCATGTGTCTAAAACAGAGACGGAATAGGCTAAAAATGCCAAACAAAAGCCAAAAGATCATGTTACATGTTATGAATGAGCATGTCAAATTTCAAGGCAATTGGATCAAGTATGAGCATTTCACACATCATTTAGCAACACATGTCACATTTGTATCATGTTCAAGCAATCAATCACATTCAAAAATCCAGAAATGCTAAAATCAGGAAATGAACTTCACAAAATAATAGACACTACAATGAACATGTGAGAAAAAATTTGGATTTAATTGGACTAGTATGCTATTTTTTATGATTTTTTGTAATTTGAAGAAATTAAATGGAAATAAATGTGAAACATGGAAAATGCTATTTGAAAATGAAAATGAAAAATGCTGGAACTAGGAGTTGAACTCATGTACATGAGGTTCAAGAAGGCGCTAGCATAAAACAAATGACAAAATCCAAAGTGTCACAGGCAAGGATCGAACAGGAGTGTGTGAGGTTCAAGCGCGCTAGAAGATGAAACGCTGCGTTTTGGATTAATGAAGGAAATAAGTGAAAATCAAATGCCTTGGCTCGGATTGGAACACACGACGCATTGGCTATGGGCGCTTCTACACTGAAATTTAAGCGCTGAACCAGTAAACCCTAGGCGCGGTGGTTGACGGTGGTTTCCACCGTCTTCCTCAATGAGACCGGTGGAGCTACAGTAACATTCATCACATTTTTCCAGAATTCCGCATGGCTTACACCGTTCGAACCGTCCCATTACCAGGAGTATGAATCTAACATTGATTTGATCTAATTCTAAATAACAAGCATGGATCGATCAAAAACATAAAGCATACCAAAAATTCAAGTTCACACATCTCACTCATTACTCATCCATTTTCAATGAAATTTGTATCAGAATTCTCAGTGTTCAAAGATCTATCTAAACATGTCAACAAAATGAAGAATTAAGGTGATCGAATTTCCAACCTCTTGAAGAACAATGAGTTGATTCTGTGGATTCAAGCTCCCTCCAGCTCCAAATCTTCTCCTCCAACCTCGATATGAAGTCTGGTAGACGAATTGATGCTTGAAATGGCTTGGATCTAGCTCAAATTGCAATCTCCATGTTCATGTTCATATGCTTGATGTGCACGAATCTTGGCCAAAATCTTCAATCCAACACTCAATTCCTACTAAATGATGATCAAGGAACAAGATTATGCAATTAAATTCATGTGTTGTGTGAAGAATTTTCAAATTTGGATTGAGAGAAAAATTGGAGGGAAATGAAAAATCTAGATCTAGAATGTGTAAGAATGAACAATTCTGTTACAATTAGGCTTTTATATGACATGTTAATCACTTTGCCAATGATACTTATGCATGGCTAATGGAAAGTTAATGAAAAATGAGGTGTTATGCACAATTGGAAAATTCACCTTATGCATGGCAAAATGGACGTGAACAGTGCACATGCATGGTTCAATTACACTTAAAATCAACTTATGAACATGATGGAATGATCAAAAAGCTTGTAGCATCAACCAATTTTGAATTCTTCATTTTCCCTCCAAATAGCACATGCATGGCCAAATGATCATATAATATTATTTCATGCAATGCAATGATGGATTTAGAAACTATGGGTCATGACATGCAATTTGCAAAAAGAGTGGCCTAAATTGGAGTTTTGGATCAAAAGTTATGGCACTTTGAAGTTTCATGTACACTTGGTGATCATTTGCTCATAACTTCTCAACCATTTATCAGATGCTCATGATCTTTGACTTTTTGGAAATGGGAGAGAAAGATCTTCAACTTTCATGTTGACCAAAATTTCATATGAAGCTTATTTGATGTTGAAAGTCAAGTTGAATGTGGTCCAAAACCTTGCCATTTTTGGAAACTTGAAATTACATGTCACTTTCCATTTTTGGAAACTTTTGATCTGACTTCAAAATCTTCAATATATGTGTTTGACATGATAAATAAAACTCTTTTGGACATGAATGAAGTGTCTCAAACCATTTCTCCACCTCCTAGCCCTCAGTTGACTTTCAGTTGACTTTTATGGCCCTAGATGACCTAGAAATGCACTGATGACTTTTGAGCCTCTAACACTTGGTCAAGTTGCTTCAAAATGAACCCTGGCTCATATAATATTTCTAGAACAACCATGTGGCCTCCATCTCAAGGAAAGACTTGCCCTTTTGTACTAATGAATCCTCTTGATGCCAGTTCTGAATGCAATGATGCAATGCAAGATGTAATGATAAATGACCTAAAAAATAAAAATGAATGTATGAATGGGGGGTGAAAATTTGAGGTGCTACAGCTGCTCCTATTCAATCAACTGAGAACCTGAATGGATAAGAGCAACAACTATCAGACCTTCAAGGTAAACAGGGATTGAATACCAAAAGAACCTGGAATTTGCACTCTGCGGGGGATGAATCGAGGAAAAGAATGTTCACCAACGGCGGCTTCAAAGCAGGATTTGATATTTATCGAAGAAAGGAACCACGACCAGACATCAACGGATGAATGGGAAGAAAAAGAAACCACGACCAAAAATCAACCGACGAATGGGAAGAGAAACCACGACCAGACGTCAACAGACGAATGGGAAGAGAAACCACGACCAGACGTCAACAGACGAATGGGAAGAGAGAAACCACGACCAGACGTCAACGGACGAATGGGAATAGAAACCACGGCCAGACGTCTACCGACGAATGGGAAAGAGAAACCACGACCAGACATCAATGGATGAATAGGAAGAGAAACCACGACCAGACATCTACCGACGAATGGGAAAGAGAAACCACGACCAGACATCAACCGACGAATGGGAAGAAGAAGCCACGACCAGACATCAACCGACGAATGGGAAGAAGAAACCACGACCAGACATCAACGGATGAATGGGAAGAGAAACCACGACCAGACATCAACAGATGAATGGGAAAAGAAACCACGACCAGACATCAACAGATGAATGGGAAAAGAGAAACCACGACCAGACGTCAATGGACGAATGGGAAGAGAAACCACGACCAGACATCAACGGATGAATGGGAAGAAAGAAACCACGACCAGACATCCTCGGACGAATGGGAAGAGAGAAACCACGACCAGACATCAACAGATGAATGGGAAAAGACTTGATGTTACGGACATCGAAAGATGATGTCTACCGACACCAAAAGAAAGGAGACCCGCACGGGGATCAACACGACACCTACTGGTATCGTAAGGATGACATCTACATATGTCACAACAAGGCACTTATCGGGGACTAAACTGGGGAGGATCAAGCTTTCCTTTCACGGACGGGTGAGGAAATAAACCTCTCTGGGGATTATCAATCCTGAATGCTGTCAAGAGCAACGGCTGCAAACGTGCGATACAGATTGTTGAAAAATGATCCGCCTCTGCTGGGGATATGATCCAATCCGGTTTAACACATGTATGCATATGTTTGAGTTTTCTATGACGTAATGCTCCATAATGAATGGAAATGCTACGCGATTTGAGGATGCAAATGCAAACGATTACTATATGCAAGATGCAAACGGAGGAAAAAACTCCTGCTGGGGAAAGCCCACGATCGCTCTGCTGAGCACACGATTCTGATTTGATCCTCCAACTCTGTGGGGAGACACAACAATTCTGCTGCGGATGCTTTGCTGATCCGACACTCTGGGAACGACAAAGAAACCAACTCAACTGGGGAGTCACTTGTTGGGAAAACACCAACCTTCCAACCATGCTGGGGAATAACACTGCTGCTGGGGAGAGGATAATCCTCACTGGGGACGGCCTCCACTAAACCCAATCCACTTGGGGACTCTGCTGGGGAAAACAAACAACGCCCACCCTCGCTGGGGAAATAGCAACCTTCAGGCTTGTTGAGAATTACAACACTTCAGACCTACTGAGGAAAAACATTCTCAACCCTGCTGGGGATTACAGCACTTCAGGCCTGTTGAGGAATAAACCACCCACAGACATCTCCGCTGGGGAAACAACAACCTTCAGGCTCGCTGGGGAACTAACAGTCCTCAGACTTGCTGGGGAAATGGCAACCTTCAGGCCTGGCTGCTGAGGAATATCGTTCTCGAATCTGCTGGGGAAACAAGCCCTGAACTTGCTTTGGACAACCCAACTTCTCACACTACTGGACAGTGCTGAAACACCTTTGAACAAACTGGGGCTCACCTGCTTTAGCCAGCAATCAAAGATAGTAACCTGCAAAACATCAAGACATACATGCCCCAGAAGGTTGTATGGACAAAATACCCTCAAGTGTACTCAACATTCAAAATGATTTTCAAATGTTTTGTCTTTCTGCACGTTATTGTCTAGCCTTCATGTTTTTTAGATGCAATGCTTATCAAAAATTCGGACGTTTTTGCAAACAAAGCAGTAAAAATAAAAACAAGAGAGCAATTTGACTGAATAACGACTTTTATTGATTAAAAATGGCCTATAGAGGCGAATACATCAGGTAGCAATTCCTAGGAAGAGGTAATTGCGCTAAAAGAGGAAAATAAACTATCCTATTGGCAATATGAACACGACATCCACTATTTTCCAATTCTGTTATGACTCACAGATCCTCAATTTCCCCCAAATTCCTTGCTTTCTGAGAAGAACGATTGGATCGGTCATATCCTTCGAGATGGTAGTCACTAAAGCGCGATGAAGTACAGATAACTCAGACTGTAGTCTTCGCTTTAATCCCTCTTTTTCCCGGATCACCTTTTCAGGTTTTCAATCCACCGGGATACCCATTTTTGCCTAAGCCGCCTTTGCAGGTTTTCGACTTACCGGGTGTACAGTTTTTTCCTTTTATCCCTAACTTTTGACCGAACCTTTTTTCTTTTTCTTGGTTCGCCGGGATGCCATTTTTGCCTAGACTATTTTATTCTCTCCGTCCAGCGGGTCAATTTATGCGAAGTATTTTTTGACTACATCTGAGTTCACAGGGGACGGAAAATCTTCACCGTCCATAGTTGTTAGCATCAAGGCTCCACCAGAGAAGACCTTTTTAACAACATATGGACCTTCGTAATTCGGAGTCCACTTGCCCCTGTTATCTGTACCGGGAGGCAGGATCCTTTTCAAAACCAAATCACCCGACTGATAGCTTCGAGGACGCACTTTCTAATCAAAGGCCTTCTTCATCCTTCTCTAATACAACTGCCCATGGCACACAGCTGCTAACCGCTTTTCCTCGATAAGACTCAACTCATTAAACCTTGTCCGGATCCATTCAGCTTCGTCTAGCTTGACATCCAACATGACTCTTAGAGAAGGGATCTCCACTTCAACAGGTAGGACTGCTTCCATACCATACACAAGGGAGTAAGGGGTTGCCCCGGTCGTTGTACGTACTGAGGTACGGTACCCATGCCAAGCAAAAGGCAACATCTCATGCCAATCCTTGTACGTCACAACCATCTTCTACACAATCTTCTTAATGTTCTCGTTTGCCGCCTCTACAACACCATTCATCTTTGGTCTGTAAGGAGAAGAATTGTGGTGTTCGATCTTAAAATCTTTACAAAGCTCTTTCATCATCTTGTTATTAAGATTCGAACCATTATCAGTGATGATTCTCTCAGGAACCCCATAACGACAGATAATCTCATTCTTAATGAATCGGGCAACCACTTGCTTGGTAACATTAGCATAGGAAGCTGCTTCCACCCACTTGGTGAAGTAATCAATCGCGACCAGGATGAAGCGATGTCCATTAGAAGCAGTAGGTTCAATCCTCCCAATCATATCGATGCCCCACGTTGCGAATGGCCAAGGCGAATTCATGATATTCAGAGGGTTCGGTGGTACATGCACTTTATCTGCGTATATCTGACATTTATGGCACCTCCGAGCGTATTTGAAACAATCGGATTCCATGGTTATCCAGTAATAACCGGCTCTTAACAGCTTCTTGGACATTGCATGACCACCAGCATGGGTACCGAACGACCCCTCGTGTACTTCCTGCATTAACATGTCTGCTTCGTGTCTATCCACGCATCTGAGCAGAACCATGTCAAAGTTCCTCTTGTACAACACACCATCCTGATTCAAATAAAAGCTTCCAGCTAGCCTTCTCAGGGTCTTCTTGTCATTCTTTGACGCTCCCTCAGGATACTCCTGGCTTTTGAGGAAATTCTTAATATCATAATACCACGGCTTCTCATCAACACCGGACTCGGCTGTAAACACACACGCAGGCCTCTCGAGTCGATTCACAGCAACGTGTGGCACATGATTATGCTAATGAACTTTGATCATAGATGACAAAGTAGCCAAGGCATCAGCCATCTGATTTTCATCTCGGGGTACATGATACAACTTCATTGTCTTGAAGAAAGTCAGGATCCTTCTGGTGTAATCTCGATAAGGAATCAAACGCGGCTGATGAGTATTCCAGTCTCCATTGACTTGGTTAATCACTAGAGCGGAATCTCCATAAATGTTCAGAGTTTTGATCCTTAGATCGATGGCTTCCTCTATCCCCATGATACAAGCCTCGTACTCAGCCTCGTTGTTGGTCACTTCAAAAGTCAACCTGGCAGAAAAAGGCAAGTGTGCACCTTTAGGATTGATGAGTACTGCCCCAACACCGTTTCCATTCACATTAACCGCCCCATCAAAGATCAATGTCCACTTGTCATCAGGATCCGGTCCTTCCTCGACAAGAGGCTCTTCACAATCTTTCATCTTTAAGTACATGATGTCCTCATCAAGGAATTCAAACATCATCGGCTGATAATCATCAATCGGTTGCTCAACAAGGTAATCAGACAGAATACTACCCTTGATGGCCTTTTGAGACGTGTACTGGATATCATACTCAGTCAAGATCATCTGCCAACGAGCCACACGTCCGGTGAGAGCCGGCTTCTCAAAGATATACTTCACTGGGTCCATCTTAGAAATCAACAAGGTAGTATGGTTCAACATATACTGTCTCAGTCGGCGAGCAGCCCATGCCAAAGCGCAGCAAGTTTTCTCGAGCTGCGAATATCTTATTTCACAGTCGGTAAACTTTTTGCTAAGGTAGTATATTGCATGCTCTTTTCGACCAGACTCGTCATGCTGTCCCAGTACACACCCCATCGAGTTCTCAATCACTTAAAGGTACATTATCAGAGGCCTCCCAGGAACTGGAGGTATGAGAATTGGAGGTTTCTGCAAATACTCTTTTATCTTATCAAAAGCTTTTTGACAATCATTGTTCCACCTGATTGCTTGATCTTTTCTTAGCAATTTGAATATCGGTTCACACGTGGCAGTTAGGTGAGATACGAACCGTGCAATGTAGTTCAACCTCCCTAAAAACCCACGAACCTGCTTTTCCGTTCTTGGTTCAGGCATTTCTTGAATAGCTTTTACTTTCACTTGATCAACCTCAATCCCTTTCTCACTGACAATGAAGCCCAACAGCTTTCCGGATCTCACTCCAAACGTACACTTGTTTGGATTCAGCCTCAGTTTGAACTTTCTCAGCCTTTCAAACAACTTCTGCAGGTTTACCAAGTGCTCCTCTTCTGTCTGAGACTTCGCAATCATATCATCCACGTACACTTCAATTTCTTTGTGCATCATGTCATGAAAGAGAGTCGTCATAGCCCTCTGATAGGTAGCACCGGCATTCTTCAGCCCAAATGGCATCACCTTGTAACAGAACGTGCCCCAAGGTGTAATGAATGTCGTCTTTTCCATGTCTTCTGGCGCCATCTTGATCTGGTTATAGCCAGAAAATCCATCCATGAAAGAGAAAACCGAGGATTGAGCAGTGTTATCAACCAATACGTCAATGTGAGGTAATGGGAAGTCATCTTTTAGACTGGCTCTGTTTAAATCTCGGTAATCGACACACATCCTAACTTTACCATCCTTCTTCGGCACGGGTACAATGTTGGCCACCCACGGGGGATAATTGGAAACTGCCAGAAAACCTGCATCCAACTGCTTCTAAACCTCCTCTTTGATCTTGACAGCCATGTCAGGACTAGTTCTGCGAAGCTTCTGCTTTACCGAAGGACAATCTTCTTTGAGAGGTAGCCTGTGCACCACAATATTTGTATCCAAACCAGGCATATCTTGATACGACCATGCGAATATCTCCACATATTCTCTCAGCATTTCAATCAGCCTTATCTTGACATTTTCCTTTAAAGCAGCCCCGAACTTGATCTCTTTCTTGGTGTCCTCAGTACCAAGGTTAATGACTTCCAACTCCTCCTGATGAGGTTGGATGACGCTTTCCTCTTGTTTCAATAGTCTGACCAATTCTTTGGGGAGTTCACAACCTTCCTCACTCTCCTCTTCGGCTTGGTAAATGGGATTATCAAAATCATACTGAGCCATAACAGAACTGTTTTTAGTGGAGTCCGCGAGATCGATTCTGCATGAACGATGTTTAATGCTTTATTTTAGAAAAGAGTTCAAGAAAGTCACAAAAACAAAAACACATTGCCATTTTTATTGTTTTGAAAAATGAAAATAAAACAGAAAGACAGTGAGCACAAATTTGTTTGCAAAACGTCCTTTATTAATGATAATCATTGAAAATTCAAACATGATGTGGCCCTACAATGAACCACTACGCCCCGGGCAGAGCGTAAGGTTTTTGTGCAAAATGAAAAACAAAAGAAAATTACTCTGTCTGAAGAGTAACTTGGACTATTTCTTTGGCTGTCCAATTGTTGACCATCTCCCCTGGAGCACACGGGCGCACCCAGTTGTCAAATCACAATCACTGTCCCCGTCTTCACTACCAGTTGCAAAGACGTCACCATGATTCATCAACCCAGCGCTGGTGAAGGTACACGGCCCTTTCTGAACACCCTGCTCTGACTGAAGAGGTTGATAACCAATGCCAAATTTGTCTTCCTTGACGGGCATGTCAATCATCTTGCCCCAGCCTTCTGCGTTGCCTGACTGAATGACCTCCAAAGCTTGCTTGTAGGATGCGATTGAGACACCTGGCTTATTCTGCTCAACGAAAGCCACCTTCTCAATATCAATGGTCTCAAAGGCTTGGCACAGAGTTTCATGAATTTTGCCATCCATCTCCACATACTTGAAGGAAGATAAATGACTCACAAGAATGTCCTCCTCGCCACACACAGTCACGACCTGACCATTCCACACGTACTACAGCTTTTGATGGAGAGTTGACGAAACTGCTCCAGCCCCATGTATCCAGGGACGCCCCAATAGACAACTATATGTCGGTTGAATATCCATCACATAGAAGACAATATTGAACACCTCCGGGCCAATCTTCACGGGCAAGGTGACTTCACCGAAAACTGATCGCTTGGATCCATCAAAAGCACTGACGATGAGATCACTCGGAGTGAGAACAACCCCTTCAACATCAAGTTTGCTCAAAACCTTCTTGGGCAACACATTCAAAGAAGAGCCCGTATCAACCAACACATGCGACAGCACTGCGCTTTTGCACTCCATAGTGATATGTAGAGCTCTGTTGTGATTGCGACCCTCAGGTGTCAAATCCAGATCTGTGAACCCCAGACCATGTCTCGTGCTCACATTTGCAATAACACCCTCGAGCTGGTTGACAGAAATCTCTTGAGGCACGTAAGCCAGATTCAACATTTTCAGCAAGGCGTTACGATGTGCCTTAGAACACATCAACAATGAGAGGATAGAGATTTTCGACGGAGTCTGGTTCATCTGATCCACAATCTTATAATCACTTTTCTTGATGATTTTCATGAATTCCTCCACATCTTTTTCAAAAGAACCCTCAGGCACTTCCTTCTGCACTAGTCCTTCTTCAACCACAACTTGTTTCAAAAGAGCCTCAACATTGCTATCTCTCAGAGTCTGTGGTGCAAACAGACTACCACTTCTAGTAAACCCTCCAGGTCCTCCCACATTGTCCACAGCTGGACCAACAGTTATAGGAGTCTTATCTGGCAAACCAATCGTCACTGGAGCCTGATTCACTGGTCTGGCCTGATTTTCTGACCTTCGGTTGCTGAGGAAAGCATTGTCATACTTCCACGGAACCGCTTTACTATTCTCAACATGCCTTCCACCGGAAGCAGCAACGGTGGTAGGAGTACCAACAGTCACTGGTGCAGATGTGGTCACAGGGGTACCAATAGTTACGGGTGCATTAACAGTTCTTGGAGCACGTCCAGGACCCTCGGACGGTTTAAAGTAAATGGTGATAGTTGATACCACTCCACGATCTTTCGCCACTCGGCCAAACTGTAAGCAACCCTCATACATCAAACCCTGGATACATCTTCTCAACTTTTCACAACCATTCTCTTGATTGTCACAATCTGAACAACTCTCATCACAGCCCGGGAACACTCCCCCTTTCAGCAGACGTTCCTTTACCACACACAGCGAAGTCTGAACATCGTCAACATTGACTACCAAGTCCAAAGCCTCCTTATCTTCCACATTATTCACTCTAGGCCCACCATGCTGAGGCATAGGATTATTCACTACATTCGGAACAGGAGCAAAGTTGATTGTCTTAGCATCAATCAAATCCTGGAGCTTATGATGAAAAGCCCGACAATTCTCAATGTGATGCCCCTGTGCACCGGAATGAAAGTCACAACGGGCATTAGCATCATACCCAGTAGGAATCCTCGTCAACGGGGCCATAGTGCGAAGCTCAACAAATTTCAACCTGAGCAGTTCAGGAAGCAACTCAGCATATGTCATTGGCAACTGATCAAAATGATGCTCGGGCATTCTCTGTCTTGGCTGAAATGGGCGTTGCTGTTGTTGTTGTGGTGGTCCCCTTTGTTGTTGTTGAGGTTGAGTTGTTGGGATGGTCACAGCGGCAACTTGACGATACTGTCCTCTGTTTACACTTCTCCGACTGTGCACAACATTAGTCTCACCCTCTCTCCTTCTGGGTGCCCCTGAAAATGGTTTCTTCGAACTCGAAGAACTTGAGAAACCAGGGTCTAGGATCTTTCCTGCTTTGATAAGACTCTCAGTCCTTTCTCCGCAGATTACCACATCTGAAAAGCTACCAAACGGGCAACTTCCCATACGGTCCATAAACACACCCTGCAGGGTTCCAATGAACATATCGGTCAGCTCTCTCTCTAACATCGGAGGTTGCACTCTTGCAGCTAGTTCACGCCACCTCTGGGCGTACTCTTTGAAGCTTTCACCAGACTTCTGACATAAACTCTGCAGCTGGGTTCTGCTCGGAGCCATATCAATGTTGTGCTTATATTGCCTCAGGAAGGCTTCACCCAAATCTCTCCAGCTTCTAACAGACTCTCTCTTCAACTCCATGTACCAGTCCAAAGAAGCTCTAGACAAATTGTCTTGGAAAAAGTACATCCATATCTTCTCATCATCTATATATGCATAGATCTTTCTGTAATAAGCTTGCACATGAGTGCGAGGACAAGAAGTGCCATTATATTTGTCAAAGTATGGCGCTTTGAATTTATAAGGGATTCTCAGCCCATCAACCAGACCCATATTGGTGACATCAAACCCCAAAGAGTTCTGACACTCCATGGCACGGATCTTCTCAGCAAGGGCATCGACTTTTCTATCCCTCTCTTCAGTACTTCCCACCTCATCATCATCACTAAGGAGGGTGAACATATCCTCTTGTCTATCAACCAACGGAGCAGGATGGCGAGTTGGAGCACGGGTCGTTCTAGCATTAACAGTCTCTGGAGCGATAGGTTGTCCGTTGATTCTAATACCCCTCAATTCATCACCCATAGCATAGTTATTGACAGGGATGGTGGCAGTAACGATGTCATTGACAGGGACTCCCTCTGGCGAATTACGGTTGATAGGTGGAATCACAGCTTCCTGTCTCTGGGCCAAGGCTCGAAGCTCCTCTTGACCTTGCACAACCCCTTGCATCATGCTCATGAACTGGGCCATGTTAGCCCTCATCTCTGCCAATTCTGCCTGAACTTGATCCATACTCCTCTGTTGATTCAGTCTTGTCGTGTAGCGGTGCGGACGATGATCAGCAATCCTGCCTAAAACAGGAACCAGAATGAGAAACCTCTTCAAGAACCCCTGTGATGATGCAAGGATGCTATGTGTGTGATGTGTATGATGCATATGCTATTTTATCATGAATGAACCTGAAAAGGATATGCATATGCGGGTTAACATTTCTTTTTGTGCATTATTATTTTTTGAAAATAAACATCCTATGATGCAAAATGATGAAACCCTGGCAGGTTGGTTGTGCATCACAAGGCACAGGGTCAGAACTTCGGCATCAGAACCCTTGGTCACCAACAGAGCAAATCATCATCTGAGCAAGTACCCTCAAGTTCAACCCGAGGATCCGAAATAAACGGAACCCGCTGATAAATACCACGGACAAACCTCCGGCGTCTCAGAAATAAAGGTCATAAAGGTCCATAAATCCGACTTAACCAAGGTCACCATCACAACATCACTGACAGAGCCTGTATCCGCAAGGATCAAACCCTCCCCTCACAGGTGAATTCTAATAAGGTCATCCTAAGGCGGATAATGGTCTCGACAATCGGGCAAGATACTCAACGGGTTTGCCCTTTCGAGTGTGCCGTTGTAGCTCTCATAAGATCGTCTAAACCAAAGATCCGGGAAAGAACGGTCACCGAAGTCAACAACTCAAAAGAGATAAACCCAACCATAGTGGAAACTCCACAAGGAAGAGCTTTTCTCAGAAGAACCTCGTCCGGTTGTGGTATGTCACATCGCAACAATCATGTTAATCCAACATGTGAGGAAATGTGAGACCATGCTAATCCTAGGTGTATACTCGGGCCTGGGTTTTAGCCCCACTCAGAACACCCACCCCAAATCAGAGGAACCAACCTGTACAGAATCCAATCACAATGATAATATGATGCATGCAAACATATGTGCAAATATATACAGTCACAGTATAATAAACATGAATGCGATAAAGAAAGCAGTACAAGCAACCAAAACTATCCTAAAGAGCGCTAGGATTGACTCGCTTAGGGAAGATGGACCAGCAAGAGGTCAACTTCTCTTTAGTCCCCAGCAGAGTCGCCAGCTGTCGCATTCACGAAAATCAACCGGCGGGAAAAGACACAGAGCCTCCACCATGCGTTATTTATCCCAAAGGAGGGAAAGGAAACGCTCGAAGTAAACCTAAGAACGGGAAAGGAATGGTCTCACGACCAGAGATTGCTAGGTACGGGAGTCGGTTACGCAAGGGGAAGGTATTAGCACCCCCTCACGTCCATCGTACTCGACGGGATCCACGCTCGAAAGAATAGAATAAGGTTGCTAACAAAACTTCTCAAAACTGCACACACTGGGATAAACACAGATGAAAGACGGAGGAAACAGACTCGGTAGGATGTCGCATCCTAGGCCTACATAGTTTGTCATACACAAACATTAGAGTCGACGTAGTTCGGGGAAACGGGGAACATGCTCGCTAGGACATCGCATCCTATGCATACATATCTTCTCTAACCAGAGTAAGAATCATAGCACTCGTAGCTCGGCTAACGCACGCCGAAACAAAACACTGAAAACAGATGTTGAGACGTCAAAGCAAACACACATCTGGAAACGGAATGCCAGTCAATGGTCATATATCCAACTCCAGACAAACAAACACAAACGGGAAACCGAATGCCAATGGATGGGCTTACATCAGACTCCAAACAGACACTCAAACAAACAGGAAACCGAATGCCAATGGCTGGACTTACATCAGACTCCGAACAAACAAACACAAACAGGAAACCGAATGCCAATAGATGGACTTACATCAGACTCCAAACAAACAAACACCAACAGGAAACCGAATGCCAATAGCTGGACTTACATCAGACTCCAAACACACACACAAGAGGGTGAAGAAGAAGAAAGGTTACCCGGAGAGATCAGCTCAATCTCCTGCCTACGTATCTCATCTGGTATGAGAATCAGGGCGACGTAGTTCCCCTTAACAGGGAAAAAAACTCTCCTAACCAGAGACTAGGGAGACGACGAACTAATAGGGAGACTACGACTCGAGCCTAGAAGTTGTCATGCAAACGATCCCTAAGTTGAGGTCTCTAATCAGAACCTAACTCGCACAGGAAGCAAGCTAGCCTAAACAGCAAGTAAGCAATCAAAGATATCACACACTATATGCAAACAAGTGGCTCATACAAGGCTGGGCTTTAGTCAAGGGGTCATATCAACCTCGACAAACAAGCCAACACTGGAAGGGTATCTGAGGGCTCTTAACCACTGACATTGATCGTCAGGGTGAGCAGATGAAAGGTAATGAGGGTAAGACCTCATAGCTCTTAACCCGGGCCTGGGTGAGCTTGAATCAATGAAAACATGGGGATCCAGAATGAGGGACCCTACTCCACTTGACCGACTCTATATACAAGGATCTTGGGTTAGGTTCAAGAGCCTCAGCACGTAGTGTGAGCATAATGAACGACTCAATGACTAACAGGGGATTGGTTGCTAATCCCTTCTATCTGTCAATTGCCTCTTCACTTAGGGGACTTAACAAGTACATGGCACAAAAGTAAAGAAACACAGTCATTGCCTCTTAAGGAGGACTTCAGCCAAATGCCTGCCAAAAGAAACGACAGGGCTTCCAGACTACATGGAGTCAGAGGATGATTACCTAGGTGGTATGCCAACCACAAGCAAGGAAAAGCTCAAGCAATGAGCTAAAGCGACTAATGTACTTGTACAAAAGTCAAACAAGTCAATATTCACATTCAAACAAATCAAACAGACAGTCAACAGTGGAACATCCAATATGTACACAAGTCAAGCTCTATGTGCAAGCATTCAAGTGATTCCACCACACTCAATGAACCTACAACACAAAGGATTAGTGCACCAAATAATTTGCATCTCACGAAGTGAGATCAAACCAAACATTAGGGCTAGGTGCTTGAACCTGAAATACAAAGCTCAAAAGGTGAGTACAAACCACTAGTGCAAAGACTAGGGTCAAAGGCAAAGCAAAAAGTCAAAACAGAAGTTGATATTCAACATGAAGCACATTTATTCAAGTATGAACATGTCCTAAAAAGGACCAAACTCAAATCATGAGGCAAGGTCATCAAATGATCATGATAAGGCAAAGGCATCAATGGTGTTCACAATTGGACATTCAAATGAGAAAATGCACATTAAATCAGAAACACATCCAATGATCATGAAATTTTTTATATGATATCAACATGTCAAACACAAGCATAATGTAAAAAATTAGAATCAGAATATGTCAAATGACCTAGGAATGAAAATGAACAAGATCAACATCCAAATGTGTGACGCAAATTGTCACACCATACAATCATGTGTCTAAAACAGAGATGGAATAGGCTAAAAATGCCAAACAAAATCCAAAAGATCATGTTACATGTTATGAATGAGCATGTCAAATTTCAAGGCAATTGGATCAAGTACGAGCATTTCACACATCATTTAGCAACACATGTCACATTTGTATCATGTTCAAGCAATCAATCACATTCAAAAATCCAAAAATGCTAAAATCAGGAAATGAACTTCACAAAATATTAGACACTACAATGAACATGTGAGAAAAAATTTGGATTTAATTGGACTAGTATGCTATTTTTTATGATTTTTTGTAATTTGAAGAAAATAAATGGAAATAAATGTGAAACATGGAAAATGCTATTTGAAAATGAAAATGAAAAATGCTGGAACTAGGAATTGAACTCATGTACATGAGGTTCAAGAAGGCGCTAGCATAAAACAAATGACAAAATCCAAAGTGTCACAGGCAAGGATCGAACAGGAGTGTGTGAGGTTCAAGCGCGCTAGAAGATGAAACGCTGCGTTTTGGATTAATGAAGGAAATAAGTGAAAATCAAATGCCTTGGCTCGGATTCAAACACACGACGTATTGGCTATGGGCGCTTCTACAGTGAAATTTAAGCGCTGAACCAGTAAACCCTAGGCGCGGTGGTTGACGGTGGTTCCCACCGTCTTCCTTAATGAGACCGGTGGAGCTACAGTAACATTCATCACATTTTTCCAGAATTCCGCATGGCTTACACCGTTTGAACCGTCCCATTACCAGGAGTATGAATCTAACATTGATTTGATCTAAGTCTAAATAACAAGCATGGATCGATCAAAAACATAAAGCATACCAAAAATTCAAGTTCACATATCTCACTCATTACTCATCCATTTTCAATGAAATTTGTATCAAAATTCTCAGTGTTCAAAGATCTATCTAAACATGTCAACAAAATGAAGAATTAAGGTGATCGAATTTCC
Source organism: Lathyrus oleraceus (assembly GCF_024323335.1). NCBI lineage: Eukaryota > Viridiplantae > Streptophyta > Magnoliopsida > Fabales > Fabaceae > Lathyrus > Lathyrus oleraceus. Next base: position 62,534,170 of record NC_066579.1, on the reverse strand, counting down.
AACCTCTTGAAGAATAGTGAGTTGATTCTGTGGATTCAAGCTCCCTCCAGCTCCAAATCTTCTCCTCTAACCTTGATATGAAGTCTGGTAGACGAATTGATGCTTGAAATGGCTTGGATCTAGCTCAAATTGCAATCTCCATGTTCATGTTCATATGCTTGATGTGCACGAATCTTGGCCAAAATCTTCAATCCAACACTCAATTCCTACTAAATGATGATCAAAGAACAAGATTATGCAATAAAATTCATGTGTTGTGTGAAGAATTTTCAAATTTGGATTGAGAGAAAAATTGGAGGGAAATGAAAAATCTAGATCTAGAATGTGTAAGAATGAACATTTCTGTTACAATTAGGCTTTTATATGACATGTTAATCACTTTGCTAATGATACTTATGCATGGCTAATGGAAAGTTAATGAAAAATGAGGTGTTATGCACAATTGGAAAATTCCCCTTATGCATGACAAAATGGACGTGAACAGTGCACATGCATGGTTCAATTACACTTAAAATCAACTTATGAACATGATGGAATGATCAAAAAGCTTGTAGCATCAACCAATTTTAAATTCTTCATTTTCCCTCCAAAAAGCATATGCATGGCCAAATGATCATATGATATTATTTCATGCAATGCAATGATGGATTTAGAAACTATGGGTCATGACATGCAATTTGCAAAAAGAGTGGCCTAAATTGGAGTTTTGGATCAAAAGTTATGGCACTTTGAAGTTTCATGTACACTTGGTTATCATTTGCGCATAACTTCTCAACCATTCATCAGATGCTCATGATCTTGGACTTTTTGGAAATGGGAGAGAAAGATCTTCAACTTTCATGTTGACCAAAATTTCATTTGAAGCTTCTTTGATGTTGGAAAGTCAAGTTGAATGTGGTCCAAAAACTTGCCATTTTTGGAAACTTGAAATTACAGGTCACTTTCCATATTTGGAAACTTTTGATCTGACTTCAAAATCTTCAATGTATGTGTTTGACATGATAAATAAACCTCTTTTGGACATGAATGAAGTGTCTCAAACCATTTCTCCACCTCCTAGCCCTCAGTTGACTTTCAATTGACTTTTATGGGGCCCAGATGACCTGGAAATGCACTGATGACTTTTGAGCCTCTAACACTTGGGCAAGTTGCTTCAAAATGAACCCTGGCTCATATAAGCTTTCTAGAACAACCATGTGGCCTCCATCTCAATGAAAGACTTGCCCTTTTGTACTGATGAATCCTCTTGATGCCAGTTCTGAATGCAATGATGCAATGCAAGATGTAATGATAAATGACCTAAAAAATAAAAATGAATGTATGAATGGGGGGTGCAAATTTGAGGTGATACAACGAGCATGGAGTCAGGTTAAGAACCATCCCAGAGGAGTGTACTAAGGATAAAAACCTGTAGATCATGTTCTATAAAGTTCCCAGAGTCTTAATTCCATCTATCAGATATTATAGGTTAGGATGACTGACTCATCAACCCGTAATATTCTCAAGAGAAACTCGTCTGATGTAGTATAACGTAAAAATTGTTATCAAGTCTACACCTGAACAGTCTCTGCACTACGTCCTAAATAGGTCGATTTGGTTTAAATGTTCTACGGTCCTCAGCTTCTTGGACCCCAAATCAAAGAAAGTAATGCCAAACTGATGACACTGAAATTCACCGTATTTTCGACTCTGATTTCGTATGCATTCTAGTTGTTTTATTATCATTTTGTTATGTTATTACTATGTTTCTCTTTGTTTTCATGTTTTCGGTCTAATCGGAGCCCCGAACGAGAATAGGAGTGAAAACGAGCTAAATACCCTAAAATTCAGCATTTTACACTCGTGGCTCCCAATGTGGTTGGCGCCATGGGCCCTGCCTTGACGTGTACTAGTCCAACCTCCCTCAACTTCCACGTTCCCCACTACCTCCACTTGGGGGCCACACTTTGCTCTTGTGGTGGGTGCCATGGTGTTGTGGCGGGCGCCACAAGAAGGAAAGTTTTACCTTCCAAATTCAAACTGAAGGGCATCCTTGTCTTTTCCATTATTTTAATTGCCTATTGTAGCACCTCAAATTTGCACCCCTCATTTTGTACATTCATTTCATATTAGGTCATTGACATTACATTGTCCACTGCATAGCATTGCATTGTCCATTTGCCCAAGTGCAAGTCCATCAGTCAAGACTGGTTAGGAGGATCAGTCAATCAAGCAAGCAAGTGCATTTCCTATTGAAGCAAAGCCCTATGGTTGGTTCAACAAGTTCATATGACCTAGGGATCATTTTGAAGTGGTTTGGCCAAGGATTGGATGATCAAAGCTCAACAGTCAAGTTGAATTTCATCTGAAACCCTAGAAAATCAACTGTGGTCAACTGTGCATGAAACCATGGATTTGAAGGTGGGAGATGGTTAAAGAGGCCTCATTCATGTCCATGCAAGTCTCATTTGACATGTCAAAGATCATCATTGGAGAATTTGAGGTCAGATGAAAAGTTTCCAAAAATAGTAAGTGACCTGTAATTTCAAATTGCCAAAAATGGAAAGGTCTTCTCCTCAAATTTACATCATCATACAAGCTTCAAATGAAATTTTGTCCAACATGAAAGTTGAAGATCTTGCTCTCACCTTTCCAAAAAGTCCAAGAACATGAATTGCTCATGCGTGGTTGAGGAATTATGGATCAATCATTATCAAGATATTTTGAACTTCAAACTTGGATAACTTTCACACCAATTGGCCAAATGAAGTGGGGTTTTTTGCTACATTCTCCTTTTAACATGCTCTATCATAATCATCCATTACCTTTCATTAAAAATCATCACACAAAAAATGGCATTTTTCATTGGATTTGAATTTGAAAATTGGAGGGAAAATATCAATTTTGAAAATGAGCCTTTCTCACACTTCCAAGCTTCACATTTGGCTCCAAATGATATTTTGAGGTGAATTGAGCCAAGAAACGTGCACTGTAGCAATTACTCCATGCACATAGGGTGTTTTGACCAACATTTACATAACACTTCATTTCAACTAATTACTTTGGTTTTGGCTAATTGAGATTAGGAAGATCATTAGGGCATGGTATATAAGGCTAATGCTAATTGAATTCATGATTAACATTCATTCATCTCAGATCTAGATCGAAAATTGCAAATTCTTTCAACTTTTTGTCTCTTCATTTTTTTGCAAATTCGCCAAAAATCTTGCTTAGTTCTTCATAGATTCATCATTCACAATCACTTTGGAGTTGAATTGAAGCAAGAATTCACCACTGTTGAGCAGAATCGTGGACTGTTGCATCAAGCTTCATCAATGGCAAATGCATTTTTGAGCTAGATCCAAGGCAATTGAGCAACATTCTTTCTTCCCGTCATCAACCTGAGCATCAAGGAGCTTCTGTTTCACCATTACAAAGCCAGAAAACCACGATTTCATCACTGCACTTGATTGAAGGTCAGTTTTCGAACTCCACGATTCATGCCATTATCATGTGTTTATGAAAGATCTTTCCATGATGAACACGCTGAGCTTTGAATTTTTGATTTTCATTGAGAAACAAGAAAGATATGCTGATTCTAAGTTTGAGATGCAAAACTTCTTTTGATCGATCCAAGCTTGTTAGTGAAAATTAGGTTTAATTGTTGCTAGATTATTAATGTGTATTGCAAGATGAAGCGATTGGTATAATTTTCATGAATTTCTTGAATGGTTTGTTCTTGGTGATTGATGAACATGATGAATGTATGATGAAGCTTAGGGTTTCACGTTTCCAGAATTGTTTTGATCCTGCCTGGCCGTGTTTTGCATGAATCTCGTGTTTGTGTGCCATGTAACCAATAGCGCCTCGCCACCTGTATTAGTGAAACGCAGCGCTTCATGTAGCGCGCGCTGGATTTGATTTCGAGCGGAGTTCGATCCTCCGCTCCAGCAGTTGCTTTTTTTGGCTTTAGCATTTTATTACATTGCCTTCATCCATGTTCACATGTATCCATTCATCATTTTTTTAATTTTTCTCCATGTTAAAAAATCATAACTCATTCAATATTTGTCCAATTGATGTGAGACTTTTTGTGCCATGATCCCTGTAATGTCTACTATTTTTTGATGATTTTTGCGAAAATTGTGCACGTGTGGATTTTTATTTTGGCTAGGGTTTGTTCTTGCATGTCATTCCTTGCACATTGCTTGCCATTTTGATTGTGAAATAATGATGCTTAGTCCAATGGAGCTGAAATTTTGTATGCATAAACTAGACACCTTTAGGGATTTTTTGGTATAGAGTTTGTGATTTTATCATTTCTGGTTTGTGAGATATGCTCTGTTCATTGGATGTGTGACAATGTGTGTCACACCATTTCTTGTCCAATTTGTGGAATTTCTTTGCCATGCCTATTGAATGCCAATTAAACTGATTTTTTTGCATGTTGAATCTTCTGGATGTTAGGTTTGAGTGTGAATTTTTGTAGAATTTTTGAGTGCATTTCCAATTTGTTTGGGAATTTCTTTTCTGTTTGACCAATTGTGGACCTTTTGTGAGTCATGATCTCATATGATTTGTGAAATTCTTGATGTTTATTGGATGGAGCTGAAATTTTACACATGTATTCTAGACACCTTGAAGTTTGTCATGGCTTTGATTTGGTTCATTTATCATGTGTAGTTTCTGTTTTATGCTTGCTTGAAATTGATGCATGATTTGGTGCCTTGTATGAGCTTGTGTGAACATGCCTTGACTAGATGAATTTAATTGACTTGCTTCCCTTGGTCCAAATGACTTGAAATTTGGTGTGATGATCATTGGATGTGTGCTGCTTAACAATGATTTTTCTTGAGATTTATTGAATTGTTTGTGAGTTGATATGAATTGGATTTTTCTGTTTGGTTCTATGAGGTTCTAAATTGCATGCTTTGCCTTCTTTGCTTCATGAGATGATATTGGTTGATGATGTGAATATGAGACCACTTGGATTTGTTTCTTATTGGATTGAACTTGATTCTTACCAATTTTCATGTTCTGTTTTGGTTTATTGCTCCCATTTTGACCCTAGGCCATGTCCCAGTGGTTAGTGTTTAATGTCTGAGCTTTGTTTCAGGTCAAAAAGCACAATTGCTTATACTTGATGATGCGCACTCAATTGGAGTTGGTCCATTGCTTGTTTATGACTAACCTTGAGTTTGTTTTGAAGGTTTTGAGACTTAAGCTTAGGCCTTGTGGATTGCACATTTTGTGCATTGCTTTGTGAAGGTGAGAAAAACAAGAAAGGGGGGGTTTGAATTGTTTGGAAAAATAAGCGCTTTTTCAAAAAGAAAACCACATAATGATTTTATACTGGTTCGCTTATAACACAAAGCTACTCCAGTCCACCCGGCCAAGGTGATTTCGCCTTCAACAAGGACTTAATCCACTAATCTTGAAAGATTGTTTACAAACAACGTCTAAGAGAAAGATCTCTTAGTCCTCTCAAGTATACAGACTACACAGAGTCACTTGAGGAAATAAACAAACAATAGATAAAAGATTTATGTAATCTAGAGTGCTTCTAAGATAAGCAAATATTACAACAATAAGAACAAAGGTGTTTCACGTTTCAAGCAACAACTTCGTGAAGATTTAGAGAGCAAGAATGTTTTCTTGTGCGTTGATGTTTCAGTATAATTTCTGCTTATTTTCTTGCTTGTATATATCATACTGAATGTTGATTTGCAGTCCTTTATATAGAAGAGAAGGATCCGTTGAAAAATCATGGCAGATAATAACTCTTGAATAATAATTAGTGCCATATCTTATGTTGCTTGTTGTCAAAGCAACTTTCACTTCTTGAATGACTACTTACCACAAATAGTATCTTCTTTATTGAAATTGGAGATTAACGTCTCTTTCTGTATTAGGAAATCCATTTGCAAACCTTTACTTGACTTTAACGTTACTCTTTCATAATTAGCAATTCCATGATCAGAGTCTTCGTGTATCTGAGAATCTTGGAGTCTTGCTTCTGATGTTGATCTCTTTTGGATTCTGATGGATTCTTCAGATAGCGCTGATAAGTTCTGGAGTTTAGAGATAGCGTTGATCAGAGTCAGAACTTCTAGAGCTTACTTCTTGTTCAGATGCTTCTGATACTTTGCTGTTTTGCTCAGAGTTAGACAATCTTGAATGTGTTTCCACTTCAGATACTTCTGATCATTTGATAATTTGTATCTGATCTGGTTCTGTATCTGATGACATCATCGGATTTCTTCCTTCTTTCTTTAGAATCCTGCACACTTAGAAACTTTTCGTTAGGGTGCCATTTTTGGTTTCATCCTTTGTTATCATCAAAATCAAGGAATCTGTTGTAGAACAATTTTTGTTCTTACAATCTCCCCCTTTTTGATGATGACAAAACAAACTTAATTAGCAGATGAAACATGAATAATATCAGATCAGATAGGCAAGAGCTCCCCCTGAGATAGTGCTAGGGAGTTCAGAAGTTCTTACCAGAGCTTCTAAGTAAAGAGGTTTCTTGATACCTTCTGCAATTTCTTAAGTCCAGGTTAGATAAATTTATTTTTAAGAAAAATATGTTGCAGAATGCTTAAGGTATTTAGACAATATTTTCATCAGAGCAATTAATGACTTCTCCCCCTTTTTGTCAGAATCAAAAAGTCATAGCAAAAATAAGGAATTTAAGAGAAAAACATTGTATTCAGATAAAAGCACAAAGGCAACAAGAACAGGAAAACATCAGAATCAGAGAAAGAAAACAAAACAACAGGCAAGCAAAAAAAAAATATCCTAAGTGCCTAGGGGTTCGGAGGCGGAGGCATTCTCTGAAGCAACATAGCCAGCATGTTCTGAATGTTGTCGTTGACAGTGTCTTGCTTATCCATTCTGACACGGAGTTCATTCTGATCTTGCTTAAGTTCTTTCAGCGTCTGGAGAACCATAGGGATAACAGAAGAGGACTCCCCCAGAGTCAGAGCCTGCTGTGCTTCAGCAGCAGCCTGCGCTTCAGCTTCAGCAAAAGCTTGTGCTTCTGCATCCGCCAGAGCCTTAGCTTCAGCTTCCTTTATCCTTAGGATTTCAGCTTCCCTTGCTCTTTCTTCTTCCAGCCTTCTTGCTTCCTCTTCAGCTTCTCTAGCTAGTCTCTCTTCCTCTAGCCTTCTGGCTTCAGCTTCTCGTGCAAGTATTTCCTGGAGTCTTGCCTCAGCATCTCTGATGTAGCCATTTCTGACTTGTTCAGAGATGTTCTTCAGTCTAAAAGCCTCAGAGGTCATCCAGCCAATGACTCTGTTCCAGTGTGTCCTTACAGAGTCAGGATCATCACTTACTTCAGAGTTAGTGGTCAGAGACTTGACTTTTGTACTGAAGCCCCTGCGACCAGCATGACGGCTTCCTCAAGGGTAGGTATAGAAAGGTCAGGTTCAGAGGTTTGGGGTGAAGAAATTGGAGGGCTGAGATTTAATGTGAGAGGTTCAGATTCTGCTTCAGATTGAGGTTCAGATCTTTGGGGTGAAGCGTAAAGAGGGTTTAAGTCTAAAGGTTCAGTTTCAGGTTCAGGTTCAGGTTCAGGTTCAGGTTCAACTGAGGTGTTTGGAGGGGTGATGTCAGAGGTGTGGAGGTCAGAGGGTTGAGTTTCAGAGGGTTGGTCTTCAGAAGTAATGTTGGTTGTTTGTTCTGGTGGAGGTGAAGTTGCTTCAGATTGTGTTTGTGTTGGTTGTTGTGAAGCAAGGTTTTGAGCCTGAATTTGGGCTAAGGTTGGGGAGTCAGGGTCAGAGTATTCTTGGTCAGAGGAGATTTGAAGGTATGGGGGTGATTCTGGTTCTGATGATGATGAAGAGGAAGTGCTTTGGTTCATTTGTTCAGGTTCAGAAGGTGGTATGAATGTATGGGCGATATTTAAAATTGGTGAAGGTTGTGAGGTTCTGGTTGTAGAAGGTGGGATTTCAGAGGTTGTATAAATAGATGGTGTTGGGAGAGGATTAGAGGAAGGGGTAGAGGAAACCATCAGAGGTTCAGAGAGAATAGGAGGAACAGACGTACCAGTAGAAATTTGCAGAGGAGCTGGAGATCTGCTTCCAGAAGTTTCTCCAAGTCTTGCCTTCTTTGCCTGTGATGCTATCTTCTTCTCAGAGAGACCTCTCTTGTATCTGAAGAAGTCTTCTTCTGAATCTAGACAATCGTCGAGGCTGAAGTCAGAGATGTCAACACCTTCATCCAGCAGACGCTGAAGATAGATAGCAACCGCATCTCTGGGTTCATTCTTGTAGAACCTAGCAAGACCATGAGGCAGCTTCCTCTGATCTTTCAAGGAATCCCAGGATGTGTCCAGCGTGGGTCTGACTTGAATCTTCTTTATTATTCCCATACTCGTGAGATTTCTGGCGTTCAGAGGCTTCCCAGTATCTATTGCCAGATCTTGCATCAGCTTGGTCTTTTCCAGATGATCTATCAACCCATTCTCAATGAAGACATCAGATATGAGCCTTCCTAGAGGGATGTAGGATCTGGGCTTCATGTTGTTTCTGGTTTCCCTCACAGAGTCTCTGAGGTATCTGAAGAGAAGTGCAGGAAGGCAAAGCTTCACACCCTTGTGAATGCAATAAAGTATGCACTTCTGATCTGCATTGATGTAGTCAGAGGAGTTTGATGCTGGGCGATGATGAATGGTTCCCAGAATGATCTTGAGCCACACCCTGAGGTTCTGACGCAGCTCTTTGTTCTTTGAAGGATTTCCTTCAGTGTTGGGTTTGAAGATGGTTGGATTGATTACTTCAGCAACGCGCCTTGATCTAGGGTTGATGTTGTAAATCCTTTTTCCTCCATCTTTCTCCATGTTCAACAATGAAGCAATTGAATCTTCAGTAATTACTATCTTTACCCCCAAAACATGGGAGACGATGAAATGATCATCAGCATCTGCAAATCTCCAGAACTCCTTGATGAGAAGTGGGTAAACAGGGCCATAGAGCCTTTGGAAGTAGTTTCCCCAACCTTGTTTACGAAGTTCTTCAGCAAGATCAACGCCATTTCTCTTCATGTTGTCGAAATCTACTAGCGTTTCACACAACACGTCCAGTCCTTCAAAAGGGGTTGCTAGGTTAATATGAGGTTCACGGTCAAGAACATGGGGTTCCTTGTAAACAGAGGTGATGGAGACGCCTGTAACCGTTGGAGTTGGAATGCTTGAAGTTTGAGCAGTTGAGCTTGATTCCATTTGTTGAGAAAAGTTGAACACTTCTTGTTGTTGAGCGTCCATGGTGAAGAAGAAGATGAAGATTGATGAAGATGAAGAGTTTGGAGAAATGCTTCAGAGAGGGTTTAGGGTTTTAGAGAGGGTTTGAGAGTGAGTGAGAGTGATAAGTGTGTGAAAAGTGAGAAAAGTGTTTAAATACTCTAAGTAAAACACATGCAAAACGACACACAATATTGCGTTAGCACAAAGCTCAAGTAAGCACGCTTGGGGGAGAAATGATTAAGGCTAATTAATGAATATCTAATCCCAACAGTACGCACACTGCTCGAGGAGATCTTCAAACGTTTCCCTTTGATTTTCTTCTGGACAGCTGTCTAGAAGTTCTAGGGTTGGACGCTAAGTGCTCCACGTGTTGATGTATCTGATCTTCAGGAATACCAAAGGATTGGTTCCTGGAGATTTCTAACTCAGATATCTTCTTAACTTGGTAGAAGTATCAGAGTCAGAGGCAGAAACACATTTGTTTATGTCAGAGTCTCATTTTACATTTTCAGAGCCACACTTCATTCTGGACAATTTTGAATGTTCAGATTTTCTAAGATAAAAAGAAATCTATCTTCAGCTAGAGGCTTAGTAAAGATATCTGCCCATTGATGATCTGTATCAATGAACTTCAATGTTACTATCCCTTTCTGAACATGGTCTCTGATAAAATGATGTTTTATTTCAATGTGTTTAGCTCTGGAATGTAGAATGGGATTCTTACTTAGACAAATGGCAGCAGTATTATCACAGAAGATAGGAATATTACTCTAAAAAATTTGCAGATCTTCTAACTGATGCTTCATCCAGAGCATCTGAGTTGTGCACAGTGATGCTGAGATATATTCTGCTTCTGCAGTTGATAGAGCGATAGTTGACTGTCTTTTGCTAGCCCAGGAAATTAGATTGTTTCCCAGAAGCTGGCAATTTCCAGATGTGCTTTTTCGTTCTAGTCTATCTCCTGCATAATCTGCATCACAGTAACCAGAAAGTCTATACTCTGATGTTTTCTTATACATCAGGCCCAGGTTAGGAGTTCCTTTCAGATACTTAAGAATTCTCTTAACTGCTGTTAAATGAGATTCTCTAGGATCTGATTGGAATCTGGCACAGAGACAGACACTAAAGAGAATATCAGGACGAGTAGCAGTCAGATAGAGAAGAGAGCCTATCATACCTCGATAGAGCTTCTGACAAACCTTTGCGCTTACTTCTTCTTTTTCAAGAATGCATGTTGGATGCATTGGAGTTTTTGCAGAGTTGCAATCAGCCATATCAAATTTCTTCAGAACATCTTTAATATATTTGCTTTGATGAACGTATGTAACTTCTGAAGTTTGGTTAATTTGAATTCCCAGAAAGAACTTTAGTTCTTGCATTAGGCTCATTTCAAATTCTGCATGCATTAACTTAGAGAATTCTTGACAAACAGAGGCGTTAACTGAACCAAAAATAATGTCATCAACGTATATCTGGCATATCATGAGATCATTGTTAAGGTTCTTACAGAAAAGTGTTGAGTCAACTTTCCCTCTGATAAAATTGTGTTCCAGAAGAAAATTGCTTAAACGTTCATACCAAGCTCTGGGAGCTTGTTTAAGTCCATATAAAGATTTTTTAAGTTTAAAAACATGTTCTGGAAAGTTTGGATTTTCAAAACCTGGAGGTTGGTTGACATACACTTCTTCTGAAATATAACCATTAAGAAATGCGCTCTTGACATCCATTTGATATAATTTAATAGAATGATTAATAGCAAAAGATACAAGAAGACGAATAGATTCTAACCTTGCGGCTGGAGCAAAAGTTTCATTATAATCAATACCTTCTTGTTGACTATAACCTTGAGCTACCAGTCGAGCTTTGTTTCTGACGACTTCTCCTTTCTCATTCAGCTTGTTTCTGAATACCCATCTGGTTCCAATAACGTGAGTGCCTCTGGGCTTTGGAACAAGATCCCAGACATCATTCTTTGTGAATTGATCTAATTCTTCTTGCATGGCTGAAACCCAGTCGTTATCTTGAAGTGCTTCATTACAGGACATAGGCTCAATCAGAGACACTAGTCCCAGAGGAGTATCTTCAGAGGTCCTGAAGGTAGATCTGGTTCTGACAGGTTCGTCCTTGTTTCCCAGAATCAAATCTTCAGATATGTTGATACGACTTTTGACTTTCTTTGGGATTTCTGGGGATTTAATTTCTTCAGAGTTCTGAGTGACAGTTGCTTCTGGAACTTTATCAGATCCTGTAAGAGTGATTTCTAAATCTGCAAAATTTTCAACTAGCTTTGACTTTTCAGAGTCAAGCTTATCATCAAATCTGACATGAATTGATTCTTCCACAATTTTGGTTTCTGTGTTGTATACTCTGTAGCCTTTAGAGCGTTCTGAGTATCCTAACATAATACCTTTCTGTGCTTTGGAATCAAACTTGTTCAGATGTTCTTTAGTGTTTAAGATAAAGCAAGAACATCCAAAAGGATGAAAATATGAAATGTTTGGTTTTCTTCCTTTACACAGTTCATAGGGAGTCTTTTCCAGAATAGGTCTTATAGAGATTCTATTCTGAATGTAACACGCTGTATTTACAGCTTCTGCCCAAAAATGCTTTGCCACATTAGTTTCATTGATCATGGTTCTGGCCATCTCTTGGAGTGTCCTATTCTTCCTCTCTACAACTCCATTTTGTTGTGGAGTTCTAGGGCAGGAGAAATCATGGGATATTCCATTAGAGTCAAATAATTCTTCAAAATCTTTGTTTTCAAATTCTCCACCATGATCACTTCTGACTCTAACAATTTTAGCATCAAATTCTTTTTGCACTTTGGAGCAGAAACTAGTGAATACAAAGTGAGACTCACTCTTGTGCTTTAGGAATTTCACCCATGTCCAGCGACTGTAATCATCAACAATGACTAGTCCATACTTCTTTCCATTGACTGATGCTGTTTTCACAGGACCAAATAAGTCAATGTGGAGAAGTTCCAGAGGCTTAGAGGTAGAAACAACATTTTTCTTTTTAAAGGATGTTTTTGAAAATTTTCCTTTCTGACATGCTTCACACAGAGCATCTGAAGAAAACTTCAGTTTAGGTAGGCCTCTGACTAACTCGAGTTTATTTAGCTGAGAAAGTTTCCTCATGCTAATGTGGCCCAAGCGTCTATGCCATATCCATTGCTCTTTGTGAACAGACATCAGACATTTAACATTTTGTTCTTTTAAATCAGAAAGATTAATTTTATAAATGTTGTTTTTCCTCTTGCCTGTGAAAAGGACAGAGCCATCATTCTGATTAATGGCTTTACATGTTTTTTGATTAAAGATTACATCATAACCGTTATCACTTAATTGACTTATGGATAACAAGTTATGCATTAATCCTTCTACATAAAGGACATCAGATATAGAGGGAAGAGTACCATTACCAATAGTTCCGGAGCCTCTGATCCTTCCTTTCTGATCTCCTCCGAACCCTACAAATCCAACGTCTTTAAGTTCCAGACTTTGGAACATAGACTTTCTTCCCGTCATGTGTCGCGAGCATCCAGAGTCCAGGTACCATGACTGGTGTCTGAACTTTGCTGCATAGGATATCTGCAACATAGACAATCTTATCCTTTGGTACCCAGAATCTCTTGGGTCCTTTCAGATTAGTTTTCCCAGAGTTTCTTATAACTTTGGGTTTTCTAGCATTTTTAAATTTTTGTTCTTGTGTGTGTGTATAGTGATATGAAAAGGGAGACTTAAGTTGGTTACTGGTAGAAGTTTTATCTTCCTTAGGATCATACCCAATTCCCTTTTTATTGTTCTGACTTACTCCATAAATCATGGATGCCATAATACTCCTATCTATCCCATTTTTCAGAAATTCTTGAAAGGCTTCTTCGTATTCATAAATTATTTTATTTGAAGTTTGTGGTGCTTGAGATAACGCTTCTTCTAATTCTAAGCTTTTTCTCTTTGCTCCATCTCTTTCTAATGTTAAAGATCTGATCGTATCTTCTCGTGCTAGAATTGTCATCTCAAGTTCACTACATTCTTCAAATTTTGCTTTAAGACAACCTTTAATGTTTTTAAACTTTTGTTTTAATTTCTGATATGAGCTAAGAGTTTCTGACAAGCATGATTCTAAATCAGATCGAGAAAGTTCAGAAAATACCTCTTCAGATTCTTCATCTGAGCTACTCCTGGAGGTGGTAGCCATAAGTGCCACGTTGGCCTGTTCATCAGAGTCAGATTCTGATGATCCAGATTCACTATCATCCCAGGTAGCCATCAGTCCTTTCTTTGTCCTGAAGGTATTTTTCTTGAAGTTTTCTTTTCTAGAGTTGTCCTTCTTTAGCTTGGGGCATTCATTCCTGTAATGACCTGTTTCTTTACATTCATAACAGGTAATATCTTTGTTAGTTTTACCTTTTGAAGTTGATTCTGATCGATCCCCTCTGGGTCTTGGTCTTCTGAAGTTGTTGTTCCTCTTTTTCCAGAGTTGCTTAACTCTTCTGGTTAGTAGGGACAATTCTTCTTCATCATCAGAATCTTCTGGTTCAGAGTCGTCAGTATCTTCAGTTTCTGCCTGGAGAGCTTTGGTTATGTCAGGTTTGCGTCTTTCAGGTCTAGACTTTAATGCTACGGACTTGTTCCTTTTCTGAGGCTCATCTTCCTCTAGTTCTATCTCATGGCTTCTGAGGGAACTGACAAGTTCTTCAAGACTTATATTGTTCAGATCCTTTGACAGCTTCAGAGCAGTAACCATGGGTCTCCATTTCTTTGGCAGACTTCTGACTATCTTTTTGACATGGTCTGCAGTTGTGTATCCTTTGTCTAGAACCTTGAGACCTGCAATCAGAGTTTGGAATCTAGAGAACATTGCCTCTATGGCTTCATCATCTTCCATTTTGAAGGCTTCATATTTCTGGATAAGCGCCAGAGCCTTTGTCTCTTTGACTTGAGAGTTTCCTTCATGAGTCATCCTTAGAGAGTCAAGTATGTCTTTGGCTGTTTCTCTGTTGGTGATCTTTTCATACTCGTTGTAGGATATAGCATTTAGGAGTATGGTTCTGGCCTTGTGATGATTCTTGAAAACTCGTTTCTGATCATCTGACATCTTACTTCTGGGAACTTCAGCTCCATCCTCTGTGACAGGAGGTTTGTATCCATCTGTGACAATGTCCCAGAGATCAGCATCATAGCCTAGAAAGAAACTTTCAATTCTATCTTTCCAGTAATCAAATTTCTCTCCATCAAAGACAGGAGGCTTAGCATTGTAACTATCCTTTTCATTTGTGTGGGCCATAGTTTTTCTCTTCCTGGATCTCTCTACACTGTTAAGTGTTTGATTAGAAAATCAATAACAGAGCCGGAGCTCTGATACCAATTGAAGGTGAGAAAAACAAGAAAGGGGGGGTTTGAATTGTTTGGAAAAATAAGCGCTTTTTCAAAAAGAAAACCACACAATGATTTTATACTGGTTCGCTTATAACACAAAGCTACTCCAGTCCACCCGGCCAAGGTGATTTCGCCTTCAACAAGGACTTAATCCACTAATCTTGAAAGATTGTTTACAAACAACGTCTAAGAGAAAGATCTCTTAGTCCTCTCAAGTATACAGACTACACAGAGTCACTTGAGGAAATAAACAAACAATAGATAAAAGATTTATGTAATCTAGAGTGCTTCTAAGATAAGCAAATATTACAACAATAAGAACAAAGGTGTTTCACGTTTCAAGCAACAACTTCGTGAAGATTTAGAGAGCAAGAATGTTTTCTTGTGCGTTGATGTTTCAGTATAATTTCTGCTTATTTTCTTGCTTGTATATATCGTACTGAATGTTGATTGCAGTCCTTTATATAGAAGAGAAGGATCCGTTGAAAAATCATGGCAGATAATAACTCTTGAATAATAATTAGTGCCATATCTTATGTTGCTTGTTGTCAAAGCAACTTTCACTTCTTGAATGACTACTTACCACAAATAGTATCTTCTTTATTGAAATTGGAGATTAACGTCTCTTTCTGTATTAGGAAATCCATTTGCAAACCTTTACTTGACTTTAACGTTACTCTTTCATAATTAGCAATTCCATGATCAGAGTCTTCGTGTATCTGAGAATCTTGGAGTCTTGCTTCTGATGTTGATCTCTTTTGGATTCTGATGGATTCTTCAGATAGCGCTGATAAGTTCTGGTGTTTAGAGATAGCGTTGATCAAAGTCAGAACTTCTAGAGCTTACTTCTTGTTCAGATGCTTCTGATACTTTGCTGTTTTGCTCAGAGTTAGACTTTCTTGAATGTGTTTCCACTTCAGATGCTTCTGATCATTTGATAATTTGTATCTGATCTGGTTCTGTATCTGATGACATCATCAGATTTCTTCCTTCTTTCTTTAGAATCCTGCACACTTAGAAACTTTTCGTTAGGGTGCCATTTTTGGTTTCATCCTTTGTTATCATCAAAATCAAGGAATCTGTTGTAGAACAATTTTTGTTCTTACACTTTGCTTGATTGTTGTTTGACTGTGTACAGTTAACTGTTGACCATTGTCTGTTTGACTTTTACTTGAGTTGTGTACTGATTATGCTGGATTGTTTTCAGGTACCTTAGTTGCTATAGTTCCTTTGTGAACTTGCTTTTGCTTTGCTTGATAGCTTGAGCATTGAGGTATAATGTCTCTAACTCCATGTAGTCTGGAAGACCTGGCCTGTTACTTGGCCAGGCACCTGTCTGAAGTCCTCCTTAAGAGGCAATGCTTGTGATTGTTTATTTTTGTCCCCAAGCAGGAAAAGACCTTTGATAAGGCAATTGGCAGATACAAGAGATGTGCAATCCATCTCATGCTATTCTTGTTGAGTCATCCCTTTGCTCACACAACTGGTGTTGATGCATTG
The DNA here is from genome assembly GCF_024323335.1 of Lathyrus oleraceus. NCBI lineage: Eukaryota > Viridiplantae > Streptophyta > Magnoliopsida > Fabales > Fabaceae > Lathyrus > Lathyrus oleraceus. The sequence continues at coordinate 62,518,066 of NC_066579.1, read as the reverse complement.
TGGATATTAACCCAAGATCCTTGTACAGTTGTACAGTTGTGTCAGTCATATGTGTAGAAGGGTTCCCACTTTCTGAACCCACACATTCATTTGTCTAAAGCTCTCCCAGGCCAGGGATAAGAGCTGTGAGGCACACCCCTCACTTCCTATTTCATATGCTTCACCCTAACTCTCAATGTTAGGGTTAAGAGCTAACATCACCCTGATACAGTTGGCTTGCCTTTGCAGCCTAACCCTTGTGTGAGCCCACTTTGTGTGTATATAGTGTGTGCTATTTGTGATTTTTTTGCTTTGCCTGTGCTGAATAGGATAGCTTGCTCCATGTGCAAGTTAGCTAGAAACCTTGACTTAGGGATGATTTGCATGATAACATCTAGGCTCAAGTCGTAGTCTCCCTAGTTGTGTCTCCCTTTGTTATCTGGTTAGGCTAGTCCTTTGTCCCTGCGTAGGGGAACTACGTCGCCCTGATCCTCATACCAGATGAGGTACGTAGGCAGGAGATGAGCTGATCTCTCCGGGCGCCCCTTTTGTTTTGTCGTTGTGTGTGTTAGGAGATGGATGTAAGCCCAGCGATTGGCATTCCGTATCCTCTTGTTGTGTGCTGGGAGTCCGGTATAAGTCCATCAAGTGGCATCTGGTTTCCAGTGTGAGTTGTTTTGGTTCGGAATCGGATGTAAGTCCAGCGATTGGCATTCGGATTCCATGTTTGCCTGTGTCTGTTGTGTTTGGTGTGCGTGAGCCGAGCTACGAATGCTCTGATTCTTCTTAGTCCAAGAAGATATGTATGCATGGGATGCGACATCCTAGCGAGCATGTGTTTTTCCCAGTCTGAACTACTTCGACTCTGATGTCTATGCTCGATAGACTAAGTAGGCCCAGGATGCGATATCCTGCCGAGTCAGTCTCGTTTGTTTTCTTGTGTCTCTTTCAGCCAGTATGTGTTTATTTGAGCAGCGTTTAGCAACCATTTTCCTTCCTTTTGTGCGTGGATCTCGTCGAGTACGACGGATGCGTAGGGGTGCTAATACCTTCCCTTCGCATAACCGACTCCCGATCCCATTCTCTTTGGTCGCGAGACCATGTCTTTTCCAGGTTTACTTCGAGTGTTTCCTTTCCTTCTTTTGGGATAAATAACGCACGTTGGCGGCTCTGTTGTTCTGTTCTCCCGCCGGTTTTTCGCGTAATGCGACAGCTGGCGACTCTGCTGGGGATCTAGAGAAGTTGACCTCTTGCTGGTCCATCTTCCCTAAGCGAGTCAGTCCTAGCGCTCTCTAGGATAGGGTTTAGGTTGCTTTGTGTTGCTCTATTTATTGCATTTATGATTATTGTGTTGTATATATGTGCATATCTGTTTGCATGCATCATACTGTCATTGAGCTGTCTTCTGTACAGGTTGGTTCCTTTGTTTGGGGAGGGTGTTCTGAGTGGGGCTAAAACCCAGGCCCGAGTATACACCTAGGATTAGTGTGGTCTCAGGTTGCCTCTCATGTTAGGTCAACATGATCTTGGCGACTTGACATACCACAAGCCGGACGAGGTTCTTTTGAGGGAGCTTTTCCTTTGTGGAGTATCCACTTTGGTTGAGTAACTTCATCTGAACTATTGACTTCGGTGACCGATCTTTCCCGGATCTTCGGTTGAGACGATCTTAAGAGAGCTACAACGGCACACCCGAAAGGGCAAATCCGTTGAGTATCTTTGCCCGATTGTCGAGACCATTGTCCGCCTTAGGATGACCTGATTAGAATTCACCTGTGAGGGGAGGGTTGATTCTTACAGATGCATGTTCTGTTGGTGACTTTGTTGGTGACTATTGGTTCAGCTGTTGACTAGAGTCCTATTTATAAGTCGGATTTATGGAATTTTTGGACGCCGGAAGTTTGACCCTGGTATCGATCGGAGGGTTCCGTTTATTTCGGATCCCTGGACTGAATTTGAGGGTACCTGCTCAGATGTTGACTTGTTTCAGATGACTTGGTTCAGATGACTTTGGGTTTCAGATGAAGTTGTGATGCCAGAGTTCAATCATTTGCATCATAGCATGTTTATTTTCCAAAAAAATAATGCATAAAAAAAAAGGAAAATTAATTTGCATACACATCACGCACATCATATACATATCATTTTGCATAACAGGTGTTCTCGTTCCAGACTTCTCACTCTGGTTCCTGTGTCAGGCAGGATAGCTGATCAGAGACCGCACCGGTATTCAACCAGACTCAATCAACAGAGAAGTATGGATCAGGTTCAGAATGAGTTGGCTGACATGAGGGCGAACATGGCCCAGTTTATGACAATGATGCAAGGGGTTGCGCAAGGTCAGGAGGAGCTTCGAGCCCTGGTTCAGAGACAAGAGACCGTGATTCAGACGTCCAACCGTGGTTCACCTGCTGGTATCCCTGTTCATGAGAATGTCAATGTTGCTGCTCCTGCTAACGACTATGCCGTCGGAGATGAGTTAAGAGGAATAAGGATTAATGGACAGCCTCTTGCTGCAGAGACTGTCAATGTCAGAGCTACCCGGGCTCCCGTTCGTCATCTAGCTCCTATTGTCGACCGACAAGAGGACATGTTCACATTGCTGAGTGAAGATGATGGTGATGTTGGAAGAGTTGAGGATGGGGATCGTAAGGTTGATGCCCTGGCTGAGAAAATCAGAGCAATGGAGTGCCAGAATTCTCTTGGGTTCGATGTGACCAATATGGGGTTGGTTGAAGGTTTGAGAATCCCATACAAATTCAAAGCACCTTCCTTCGACAAATACAATGGCACTTCTTGCCCTCGCACCCATGTGCATGCCTATTATCGGAAAATCTCTGCGTACACCGATGATGAAAAGCTGTGGATGTACTTTTTCCAAGATAGTCTATCTGGGGCTTCTTTGGACTGGTACATGGAATTAAAGAGAGATTCGATCCGATGCTGGAGGGATCTGGGTGAAGCCTTCTTAAGGCAATATAAGCACAATATGGATATGGCACCGAGCCGGACCCAACTGCAGAGTCTTTGCCAGAAATCCGGTGAAAGTTTTAAGGAGTACGCCCAGAGGTGGCGTGAGCTGGCTGCGAGAGTTCAACCCCCTATGCTGGAAAGGGAGTTGACTGACATGTTTATCAGTACTCTTCAAGGTGTGTTTATGGACCGAATGGGGAGTTTCCCATTTGGAAGCTTTTCTGACGTGGTCATTTGTGGTGAGAGGACTGAGAGCTTGATCAAAGCTGGTAAGACCCAAGATGCTGGTTCCTCTTCTTCAAAAAAACCTTTCTCTGGGGCACCTCGCCGAAGAGAGGGTGAGACTAATGTTGTTCAGCACCGCAGAAATCAGAGCAGAAATCAATACCGTCAGGTTGCTGCAGTGACCATCCCTGCACCTCAACAACGTTAACAACCGCAACAACAGAGGGTTCAACAACAAATGCCACAACAACAACAGCAACAACGTCCGTATCAGCCGAGGCAGAGAATGCCTGATAGACGTTTCGACCCACTGCCCATGACCTACGCTGAGTTGCTGCCTGAGTTGCTCAGACTAGGGTTCGTGGAATTGAGGACCATGGCGCCATTGACAAAAATACCACCTAGGTATGATGCCAATGTGCGTTGTGACTTTCATTCTGGTGCGCCGGGACACCATATAGAGAACTGCAGGGCTTTTCCTCATAAAGTCCAGGACCTGATTGATGCTAAGACTATCAATTTTGCTCTTGTACCAAATGTTGTGAATAACCCTATGCCTGCGCATGGTGCTCACCGGGTGAACTGCATTGAAGAGGTTGAAGCTGAGGATTTGGTTGGTAATGTTGATGATGTACAGACTTCTCTGTCAGTTGTCAAGGGCCGTTTGTTGGATGGAGGTATATACCCGGGCTGTGATGAAGATTGTTTGGGCTGTGCTGAGTCAGATAATGGTTGTGAACAATTGCGGGCTGGTATTTAGAGGTTGATTGACGAGGGCTGTGTTAAGTTTGCTCGGGCTGATAATAAAGATCGTGGGGCAGTGTCAACTGTCACTATCTTTTTCAAACCGTCTGAAGGACGTGGTTCGAGGGTCAGTGCGCCTACAACAAGTGGTACTCCTGTTACCATTTCCGCACCAGTAACTGTCAACACTCCAACTACTATTGTTGTATCAGGTAGAAGACCTGTTGTTGAGAATAGTAAGGCTGTGCCTTGGAGGTACGACAATGCCTACCGGAATGATCGAAGGGCTGAGAATCGGGTCAGGCCGACCAATCAGGCTCCAGTAACTATTGTTGTACCTAGTAGAACTCCCGCGGTTGTGAGTCCAGTTGTGGACAATGTTGGTGGACCGGGAGGCTTTACTCGTAGTGGACGGTTGTTTGCTCCTCAACCGGTGAGGGATGCCAATGCTGAAGCTTCTGCTAAGTTGAAGGGTAAACAGGTTGTGGTTGACGAAGAACCTGCTCCGACGGATGTGCCTGGTGGCTCGTTTGAGAAGGACGTGGAGGAATTCATGAAAATCATTAAGAAGAGTGACTACAAGATCGTAGATCAACTCAACCAGACTCCATCCAAAATCTCCATTCTCTCTTTGCTGATGTGCTCTGAGGCACATCGCAACGCCTTGCTGAAAATGTTGAACATGGCGTATGTACCTCAGGAGATCTCCGTCAACCAGTTGGAGGGCGTGATCGCCAACGTGAGCACCAGACATGGCTTGGGGTTCACAGACCTTGATCTGACGCCTGAAGGGCGAAACCATAACAAGGCCTTGCATATCACGAGGGAGTGCAAGGGTGCTGTATTGTCTCAAGTGCTGGTCGACACCGGTTCGTCTCTAAATGTGCTGCCGAAGCAAATATTGAAGAAGATATCTGTTGAAGGGGTTGTGCTTACTCCTAGTGACCTGATAGTTCGTGCATTTGACGGATCCAAACGTTCTGTGTTTGGTGAAGTTACCTTGCCAGTGAAGATAGGTCCGGAGGTGTTCGACATCATCTTCTACGTAATGGACATTCAGCCCGCCTACAGTTTCTTGTTGGGGCGACCATGGATCCATGCAGCAGGGGCAGTCTCGTCGACTCTCCACCAAAAGCTCAAGTATGTTTGGAACAGTCAGATTGTGACCGTGTGCGGTGAAGAAGATATCTTGGTGAGTCACCTATCCTCGTTCAAGTATGTCGAGGTGGATGGCGAGATCCACGAAACTTTATGCCAGGCATTTGAGACGGTTGCTCTCGAGGGGGTGGCGTGTGCTGATCAGAGGAAGCCAGGTGCTTCGATTGCTTCCTACAAGCAGGCCAAAGAGGTTGTTGACTCTGGCAAGGCTGAAGGCTGGGGCAAGATGGTGGACTTGCCGGTCAAAGAAGATAAGTTTGGTATTGGCTATCAACCTCTGCAAGCAGAGCAAGGTGGGCAAGCGGGTCCGAGTACCTTTACCAGCGCTGGGCTGATGAATCACGGTGACGTCTTTGCAGCTGATGTCGAAGATGGTGACAGTGATTATGATCTCGACAACTGGGTTCGCCCGCGTGCGCCAAGGGAAGTTATCAACAACTGGACGACAGAAGATGTGGTCCAAGTTACTCTTCAAACAGAGTAATTTTCTTTTGTTTTTTTATTCTGCACAAAACCCTACGTTCTGCCCAAGGCGTAGTGGTTCATTGTAGGGCCACATCATGTTTTTACAAATGATTATCATGAATAAAGGACGTTTTGCAAACAATTTTGTGATCCCTGTCTTTCTATTTTTTGTTTTTCATTTTTCAAAAAAATAAATAAATAATAAAAATGGAAATGTTTTTGTTTTTGTGACTTTATTGAACTCTTTTTCTAAAACAAAGCATTAAACATGCAGAAGTGATATCACGACATCTACTATGAACAGTTCTGTTATGGCTCAGTATGATTTCAATAATCCCATCTACCAAGCTGAAGAGGAGAGTGAGGAAGACTGTGAACTCCCCAAAGAATTGGTCAGATTGTTGAAGCAAGAGGAGAGGGTCATCCAACCTCATCAGAAGGAGTTGGAGATTGTTAATCTTGGTACTGAGGACGCCAGAAGGGATATCAAGATCGGGGCTGCTTTGAAGACAGAGATCAAGAGCAGGTTGATTGAGATGCTGAGAGAGTATGTTGAGATATTCGCCTGGTCTTATCAAGATATGCCTGGGCTGAATACTGATATTGTGGTTCATAGACTACCTCTCAGAGATGATTGTCCTTCGGTCAAGCAGAAGCTTCGTAGAACGAGTCCTGATATGGCAGTGAAAATCAAGGAAGAGGTTCAGAAGCAGTTCGATGCGGGTTTCTTGTCAGTAACAACTTATCCACCGTGGGTAGCCAACATCGTTCCCGTGCCGAAGAAGGATGGCAAAGTCAGAATGTGTGTCGATTACCGGGATCTGAACAGAGCGAGTCTGAAAGATGATTTCCCATTACCTCACATCGATGTATTGGTGGATAATACGGCTCAATCCTCGGTATTCTCTTTCATGGATGGTTTCTCTGGGTATAATCAGATTAAGATGGCGCCAGAGGACATGGAAAAGACGACATTCATTACACCTTGGGGCACGTTCTGCTATAAGGTGATGCCATTTGGGCTGAAGAATGCCGGTGCTACCTATCAGAGCGCTATGACGACTCTCTTTCATGACATGATGCACAAAGAAATTGAAGTGTACGTGGATGATATGATTGCGAAGTCGCAGACAGAAGAGGAGCACCTGGTTAATTTGCAGAAGTTGTTTAACAGATTGGTAAAGTTCAAACTGAGGCTGAATCCGAACAAGTGTACGTTTGGTGTGAGATCTGGGAAGCTGTTAGGCTTCATTGTCAGTGAGAAAGGGATTGAGGTTGATCCAGCAAAAGTCAAAGCTATTCAAGAAATTCCTGAACCGAAACCAGAAAAGCAGGTTCGTGGGTTTTTAGGGAGATTGAACTACATTGTAAGGTTCGTATCTCACCTAACTGCCACGTGTGAACCGATATTCAAATTGCTCAGAAAGAATCGAGCAATCAGGTGGAATGACGACTGTCAGAAAGCTTTTGACAAGATAAAAGAGTATTTGCAGAAACCTCCAATCCTGATTCCACCAGTTCCAGGGAGACCACTGATAATGTACCTTTCAGTGACCGAGAACTCAATGGGGTGTGTATTGGGACAGCATGACGAGTCTGGTCGAAAAGAGCATGCTATATACTACCTTAGCAAAAAGTTTACCGACTGTGAAATCAAATATTCACAGATCGAGAAAACTTGCTGTGCTTTGGCCTGGGCTGCTCGCCGACTGAGGCAGTATATGCTGAACCATACTACCTTATTGATTTCTAAGATGGATCCAGTAAAATACATCTTTGAGAAGCCGACTCTCACCGGACGTGTTGCCCGTTGGCAGATGATCTTAACAGAATATAATATCCAGTACACGTCGCAGAAGGCCATCAAAGGTAGTGTTTTGTCATACTATCTCGCCGAACAACTGATTGATGATTATCAGCCGATGATGTTTGAATTCCCTGATGAAGACATCATGTATCTTAAGATGAAAGATTATGAAGAGCCTCTTGTCGAGGAAGGACCGGATCCTGATGACAAGTGGACAATGATGTTTGATGGGGCTGTGAATGTGAATGGTAATGGTGTTGGTGCAGTGCTGATCAATCCGAAAAGTGCTCATATACCCTTTTCTGCTAGATTGACTTTTGATGTCACCAACAATGAAGCTGAGTATGAGGCTTGTATCATGGGGATTGAAGAAGCCATTGATCTGAGGATCAAAACTCTTGACATTTATGGAGATTCCGCTCTAGTAATCAATCAGGTTAATGGAGATTGGAATACCAACCAGCCGCATCTGATCCCTTATAGAGATTACACCAGAGAAATACTGACGTTCTTCAAGAAGGTGATGTTGTATCATGTCCCCCGGGATGAGAATCAAATGGCTGATGCCTTGGCTACTTTGTCTTCTATGATCAAAGTTCATTGATGGAATTATGTGCCACATGTTGCAGTGAATCGACTCGAGAGGCCTGCGTATGTGTTTGCAGCCGAGTCTGTTGTGATTGATGAGAAACCGTGGTATCATGATATCAAGAACTTCCTCAAAAGTCAGGAGTATCCTGAAGGTGCGTCAAAGAATGACAAGAAGACCCTGAGAAGGCTAGCTGGAAGCTTTTACTTGAATCAGGATGATGTGCTGTATAAGAGGAACTTTGACATGGCCTTGCTCAGATGCGTGGATAGACACGAAGCAGACATGTTAATGCAGGAAGTGCACGAGGGTTCGTTTGGTACCCATGCTGGTGGTCATGCAATGTCTAAGAAATTGTTGAGAGCCGGTTATTATTGGATGACTATGGAATCCGATTGTTTGAAGTACGCTCGGAAGTGCCATAAGTGTCAAATTTATGCTGATAAGGTGCATGTACCACCAAGCCCGTTGAATGTCATGAATTCGCCTTGGTCGTTTGCCATGTGGGGCATTGATATGATTGGGAAGATTGAGCCTACTGCTTCGAATGGACGTCGCTTCATTCTGGTTGCGATTGACTATTTCACCAAATGGGTGGAAGCAGCTTCCTACGCTAATGTTACCAAACAAGTGGTTGCCCGGTTCATCAAGAAAGAAATCATCTGTCGTTATGGAGTTCCTGAGAGAATCATCACTGATAATGGTTCGAATCTCAATAACAAGATGATGAAAGAGCTTTGCAAAGATTTCAAGATTGAACATCACAATTCTTCTCCTTACAAACCAAAGATGAATGGTGATGTAGAGGCGGCAAACAAGAATATCAAGAAGATTGTGCAGAAGATGGTCGTAACGTACAAAGATTGGCATGAGATGATGCCTTTCGCTTTGCATGGGTACCGTACCTCAGTGCGTACGTCGACCGGGGCAACCCCGTACTCCCTTGTGTATGGTATGGAAGCAGTCCTACCTATTGAAGTGGAGATTCCTTCTCTGAGAGTTTTGTTAGATGTCAAGCTGGACGAAGCCGAGTGGATTCGAACAAGGTTTAACGAGTTAAGCCTTATTGAAGAGAGACGGCTAGCAGCTGTGTGCCATGGGCAGTTGTATCAGAGAAGGATGAAAAGAGCCTTTGACCAGAAAGTGCGTCCTCGAAGCTATCAGATCGGTGATCTAGTTTTGAAGAGGATCCTTCCTCCCGGTACAGATAACAGGGGCAAATGGACTCCTAATTATGAAGGTCCGTATGTTGTTAAAAAGGTCTTCTCCGGTGGAGCCTTGATGCTTACAACTATGGATGGTGAAGATTTTCCGTCCCCTGTTAACTCAGATGTAGTCAAAAAATACTTCGCATAAATTGACCCGCTGGACAAAAAGAATAAAAGAGTCCAGGCAAAAGAGGGCATCCCGGCGAACCAAAAAAAACAGAAAGAAAAGGTTCGGGCAAAAATTAGGGATAAAGTGAAAAGAATTTGTACACCCGGTAAGTCGAAAACCCGCAAGGGCGGCTTAGGCAAAAATGGGTATCCCGGTGGATTGAAAACCCGAAAGGGCGATCCAGCCAAAAGAGGGATTAAAGCGAAGACTACAGTCTGAGTTATCTGTACTTCATCGCGCTTCATCGTCTGCCATCTCCAAAGATGTGATCGGTCCAGTCATTCTTCTCAGAAGGCAAGGAAGTTGGGAGGAAAACTGATGATCTGTGAGTTATAACAGAATGGGGAAATAGTGGATGCCGTGTTCACATTGCCATTAGGATAGATTTTTTCTTTTGTGCGTAATTACCTCTTTCTAGGAATTGCTTCCTGATGTATTCGCCTATTCAGGCACATTTTCAATCAATAAAAGTTGTTATTCAGATAAATAGCTCTCCTGTTTTTATTTTACTGTTTTGTTTGCAAAAAACGTCCGAATTTTTGATAAACATTGCATATAAAAACATGAAGGCTTAACAATAACTTGCAGGAAGATAAAACATTTGAAAAACATTTTGAATGTTGAGGACACTTGAGCATATCTTGTCCATGTCTCCCCTGGGGGCAGTTTGTTGTGCTGTTTTGCAGGTTGTCATCTGTGAAGACGTTTCTCAGCAGATGTTTCCCAAGCGAATATGGAAGCTATCAGAGCTATGTTCCCCTGCAAAGGTGTCTGTGGATGGTGCCTTCTTTCCCAGCAGATCTAAGGATTGCCTATCCCCCAGCAGGCCTGAAAGTGGGTTATTCTCCAGCAAATATTTCCCCAGTTGAGATCCCCCGCTGAGCGCCTGGCAGGTGTTTTCCCCAGGAGAGTTCCCCATTGAGTTGGAAGGATGTTGTATCCCCAGCGGAGGTTGTCAGTGAAGCATTGTTTCCCAGCAGTCGGGTTTGAAGTACTGTTATCCCCAGCGTGGTCGTGAGCGCTCATCCCCAGCAGGGTTGTGGAATTTCTCCCCAGCATAGAGTCTGATATAGTATCTTTCCCCACCAGAGTATTGCTCTCCCTCAGTAGAGTTGTTGTGTTATTCCCAATAGAGTGGATTTCCCTAGCAGATCTCCCGAGCAGAGATTGGTGTTGATGATTTTCCTCAGCGGTTCCCCAAGTGGAGCGGGTTCAAAGAAATTTATCTCCAGCAGAGTTTATCCTACCTATGGAATTGGATGAGTTTTCCGTAGCAGAACGATATCTGCGTCCCCAGCTGAGTCTATCCTACTTGTGGATTGGATGGGTCGTCCCCAGCGGAGTAGCATTTATTTCCCAAAGCAGAGTTTATCCTATGTATGGATTGGTTGGCTCTCCCCAGTAAAGTCGCTTGATTATCCCTAGCAAAGTTGGTGTTACTCCCCAGCGAGTAGTTTCATTACTTCACCAGAGAGTCGCTTTGTTTGCTTCCCCAGTTGGGTAGTCCTCAGCAGAGTGGTATTGATTGTTTCCCCGAGCGGAGTCCCCGAGTGGATTGGGTCCTTTGAAGGATGTCCCTAGCGGAGTCTATCCTTTCCCCAGCAACAGTATTTGTTTCTCCAGCATGAGTGAGAAGTCGGTGCGCTCCCCGCAAAGTGTTCTTCAAGCAGAGTCTCCCCACAGAGTTGGAGTATCTGATCAGTTTGGCTTCCCAGCCAGTTTTGCATTTGGCATATAGTGATCATTGCATCCTCTAAATGCGTAGCATTTCCATTTCATATGGAGCATTACGCCATAGAAAAATTCAAACATATGCATTCATGTGTTCGAAACCAATCAGACCGTATCCCTGGCGGAGGCGGATCTTTGTTCAATCTCTGTACATCACATTTGCTACAGTTGCTCCTGGCGGCATCCAGGATTGATACCCCCCAGAGAGGTTTATTTCCTCATCCATTGGTGAAATGAAAGCTTGGTTCTCCCCAGTGAGATCCCCAGCAATTGTGTAGCCTTGCCCTGACATATGTAGATGTCATCCTGTGATATTCGTTAATGTCTGGTCGCCTTTCTTTGGTGTCGGTAAACATCGAGTCGTATCTCCCAGTCATTCATTAATGTTTGGTCGTCTTTGTTTGGTGTCGGTAAACACCATCTTTCGGTGTCGGTAAACATCGAGTCTCACCCCAGTCATCGGTCAATGTCTGGTCTTCCTTGATGTCGGTAAACATCATCTTTCGATGTTCGTAACATCCCTTATCCTCCTCAGAGTTACCTCTCCGTTGGTCTCGATAAACGTTGAGTTTTTCCTATTCGTCCGTTGACGTCTAGTTGAATTATCCCCAATAAGAGTCTTCTCCTTCTCCGTTGGTGTCGATAAACGTTGAGTTTTTCCTATGCGTCCGTTGACGTATAGTTGCTTATTCCCCACAGATCATTCGTTAATGGCTGTTGATTCCCCTCAGATTTACCTCTCTGTTGGTTTCGATAAACGTCGAGTTTTTCCCGATCGTCTGTTGACGGTTGTTTGTGATATATTTCCCCATGCAGAGTTACCTCTCCGTTGGTTTCGATAAACGTTGAGTTTTTCTCATTCGTCCGTTGACGTCTGATTGTATATCCTATTCCCTAGTCATTCATTAATGTCTGGTTGATTCCCAACCCAGAATCCCCAGTAGAGTCGTCGGTAAGCGTCCTATTCGGTCTCCGGTTGTATCCCATCCTTAGCGAAGTGGCCTCCTTCTCCGTTGGTGTCGATAAACGTCGAGCTTCTCCCGTTCCTCCGTTGACGTCTGGTCGAGTTTTTCTCCTTCTCCGTTGGTGTCGATAAACGTCGAGCTTCTCCCGTTCGTCCGTTGACGTCTGGTCGAGTTTTTCTCCTTCTCCGTTGGTGTCGATAAACGTCGAGCTTCTCCCGTTCGTCCGTTGACGTCTGATTGAGTTTTTCTCCTTCTCCGTTGGTGTCGATAAACGTCGAGCTTCTCCCTTTCGTCCGTTGACGTCTGGTCGAGTCTTCCCAGTCATCCGTTGATGTCTGGTCACCTCTCCGTTGGTTTTGGTAAACGTTGAGTTTTTCCCATTTCGTCCGTTGAAGTATGGTTGTATCTCTCTCCAGTCATTCGTTAATGTCTGGTTACCTCTCTGTTGGTTTCGATAAACGTCGAGTTTTTCCTAGTTGTCCGTTGGCATCTAGTTGAGATTTCTATTCCTATTCATCGTCTTGTGATGTCTGGATGTGACTGTACCTTTGAGGAGAAATCAAAATCTCTAGAAATAAGTATCAGATCCCTGTGGACGTTTCCGTTGGTGAATCCCCGCATTATGCAAATTTCTACGGTTCTTCGGTATTCAATCCCTATTTACCCTGAAAGTCTGACAGCCGTTGCTCTCATCCGTTCGGGTTCCCAGTTGATTGAATAGGGGCAGCTGTAGCACCTCAAATTTGCACCCCTCGTTTTGTACATTCATTTCATATTAGGTCATTGACATTACATTGTCCACTGCATAGCATTACATTGTCCATTTGCCCAAGTGCAAGTCCATCAGTCAAGAATGGTTAGGAGGATCAGTCAATCAAGCAAGCAAGTGCATTTCCTATTGAAGCAAAGCCCTATGGTTGGTTCAACAAGTTCATATGACCTAGGGATCATTTTGAAGTGGTTTGGCCAAGGATTGGATGATCAAAGCTCAACAGTCAAGCTGAATTTCATCTGAAACCCTAGAAAGTCAACTATGGTCAACTGTGCACGAAACCATGGATTTGAAGGTGGGAGATGGTTAGAGAGGCCTCATTCATGTCCATACAAGTCTCATTTGACATGTCAAAGATCATCATTGGAGAATTTGAGGTCAGATGAAAAGTTTCCAAAAATAGTAAGTGACCTGTAATTTCAAATTGCCAAAAATGGAAAGGTCTTCTCCTCAAATTTACATCATCATACAAGCTTCAAATGAAATTTTGTCCAACATGAAATTTGAAGATCTTGCTCTCACCTTTCCAAAACGTCCAAGAACATGAATTTCTCATGCGTGGTTGAGGAATTATGGATCAAACATTGTCAAGATATTTTGAACTTCAAACTTGGATAACTTTCACACCAATTGGCCAAATGAAGTGGGGCTTTTTGCTACATTCTCCTTTTAACATGCTCTATCATAATCATCCATTACCTTTCATTAAAAATCATCACACAAAAAATGGCATTTTTCATTGGATTTGAATTTGAAAATTGGAGGGAAAATATCAATTTTGAAAATGAGCCTTTCTCACACTTCCAAGCTTCACATTTGGCTCCAAATGATATTTTGAGGTGAATTGAGCCAAGAAACGTGCACTGTAGCAATCACTCCATGCACATAGGGTGTTTTGACCAACATTTGCATAACACTTCATTTCAACTAATTACTTTGGTTTTGGCTAATTGAGATTAGGAAGATCATTAGGGCATGGTATATAAGGCTAATGCTAACTGAATTCATGATTAACATTCATTCATCTCAGATCTAGATCGAAAATTGCACATTCTTTCAACTTTTTGTCTCTTCATTTTTTTGCAAATTCGCCAAAAATCTTGCTTAGTTCTTCATAGATTCATCATTCACAATCACTTTGGAGTTGAATTGAAGCAAGAATTCACCACTGTTGAGCAGAATCGTGGACTGTTGCATCAAGCTTCATCAATGGCAAATGCATTTTTGAGCTAGATCCAAGGCAATTAAGCAACATTCTTTCTTCCCGTCATCAACCTGAGCATCAAGGAGCTTCTGTTTCACCATTACAAAGCCAGAAAACCACGATTTCATCACTGCACTTGATTGAAGGTCAGTTTTCGAACTCCACGATTCATGCCATTATCATGTGTTTATGAAAGATCTTTCCATGATGAACACGCTGAGCTTTGAATTTTTGATTTTCATTGAGAAACAAGAAAGATATGTTGATTCTAAGTTTGAGGTGCAAAACTTCTTTTGATCGATCCAAGCTTGTTAGTGAAAATTAGGTTTAATTGTTGCTAGATTATTAATGTGCATTGCAAGATGAAGCGATTGGTATAATTTTCATGAATTTCTGGAATGGTTTGTTCTTGGTGATTGATGAACATGATGAATGTATGATGAAGCTTAGGGTTTCACGTTTCCAGAATTGTTTTGATCCTGCCTGGCCGTGTTTTGCATGAATCTCGTGTTTGTGTGCCATGTAACCAATATCGCCTCGCCACCTGTATTAGTGAAACGCAGCGCTTCATGTAGCGCGCGCTGGATTTGAATTCGAGCGGAGTTCGATCCTCCGCTCCAGCAGTTGCTTTTTTTGGCTTTAGCATTTTATTACATTGCCTTCATCCATGTTCACATGTATCCATTTATCATTTTTTTAATTTTTCTCCATGTTAAAAAATCATAACTCATTCAATAGTTGTCTAATTGATGTGAGACTTTTTGTGCCATGATCCCTGTAATGTCTACTATTTTTTGATGATTTTTGCAAAAATTGTGCACGTGTGGATTTTTATTTTGGCTAGGGTTTGTTCTTGCATGTCATTCCTTGCACATTGCTTGCCATTTTGATTGTGAAATAATGATGCTTAGTCCAATGGAGCTGAAATTTTGTATGCATAAATTAGACACCTTTAGGGATTTTTTGGTATAGCGTTTGTGATTTTATCATTTCTGGTTTGTGAGATATGCTCTGTTCATTGGAGGTGTGACAATGTGTGTCACACCATTTCTTGTCCAATTTGTGGAATTTCTTTGCCATGCCTATTAAATGCCAATTAACCTGAGTTTTTGCATGTTGAATCTTTTGGATGTTAGGTTTGAGTGTGAATTTTTGTAGAATTTTTGAGTGCATTTCCAATTTGTTTGGGAATTTCTTTTCTGTTTGACCAATTGTGGACCTTTTGTGAGTCATGATCTCATATGATTTGTGAAATTCTTGATGTTTATTGGATGGAGCTGAAATTTCACAAATGTATTCTAGACACCTTGAAGTTTGTCATGGCTTTGATTTGGTTCATTTATCATGTGTAGTTTCTGTTTTATGCTTGCTTGAAGTTGATGCATGATTTGGTGCCTTGTATGAGCTTGTGTGAACATGCCTTGACTTGATGAATTTAATTGACTTGCTTCCCTTGGTCCAAATGACTTGAAATTTGGTGTGATGATCATTGGATGAGTGTTGTTTAACAATGATTTTTCTTGAGATTTATTGAATTGTTTGTGAGTTGATTTGAATTAGATCTTTCTGTTTGGTGCTATGAGGTTCTAAATTGCATGCTTTGCCTTCTTTGCTTCATGAGATGATATTGGTTGATGATGTGAATATGAGACCACTTGGATTTGTTTCTTATTGGATTGAACTTGATTCTTACCAATTTTCATGTTCTGTTTTGGTTTATTGCTCCCATTTTGACCCTAGGCCATGTCCTAGTGGTTAGTGTTTAATGTCTGAGCTTTGTTTCAAGTCAAAAAGCACAATTGCTTATACTTGATGATGTGCACTCAATTGGAGTTGGTCCATTGCTTGTTTATGACTAACCTTGAGTTTTTTTTGAAGGTTTTGAGACTTAAGCTTAGGCCTTGTGGATTGCACCTTTTGTGCATTGCTTTGCTTGATTGTTGTTTGACTGTGTACAGTTAACTGTTGACCATTGTCTGTTTGACTTTTACTTGAGTTGTGTACTGATTATGCTGGATTGTTTTCAGGTACCTTAGTTGCTATAATTCCTTTGTGAACTTGCTTTTGCTTTGCTTGATAGCTTGAGCATTGAGGTATAATGTCTCTAACTCCATGTAGTCTGGAAGACCTGGCCTGTTACTTGGCCAGGCACCTGTCTGAAGTCCTCCTTAAGACGAAATGCTTGTGATTGTTTATTTTTGTCCCCAAGCAGGAAAAGACCTTTGATAAGGCAATTGGCAGATACAAGAGATGTGCAATCCATCTCCTGCTATTCTTGTTGAGTCATCCCTTTGCTCACACAGCTGGTGTTGATGCATTGTGGATACTAACCCAAGATCCTTGTACAGTTGTACAGTTGTGTCAGTCATATGTGTAGAAGGGTTCCCACTTTCTGAACCCACACATTCATTTGTCTAAAGCTCTCCCAGGCCAGGGATAAAAGCTGTGAGGCACACCCCTCACTTCCTATTTCATCTGCTTCACCCTAACTCTCAATGTTAGGGTTAAGAGCTAACATCACCCTGATACAGTTGGCTTGCCTTTGCAGCCTAACCCTTGTGTGAGCCCACTTTGTGTGTATATAGTGTGTGCTATTTGTGATTGTTTTGCTTTGCCTGTGCTGAATAGGATAGCTTGCTCCATGTGCAAGTTAGCTAGAAACCTTGACTTAGGGATGATTTGCATGATAACATCTAGGCTCGAGTCGTAGTCTCCCTAGTTGTGTCTCCCTTTGTTATCTGGTTAGGCTAGTCCTTTGTCCCTGCGTAGGGGAACTACGTCGCCCTGATCCTCATATCAGATGAGGTACGTAGGCAGGAGATGAGCTGATCTCTCCGGGCGCCCCTTTTGTTTTGTCGTTGTGTGTGTTAGGAGATGGATGTAAGCCCAGCGATTGGCATTCCGTATCCTCTTGTTGTGTGCTTGGAGTCCGGTATAAGTCCATCAAGTGGCATCTGGTTTCCAATGTGGGTTGTTTTGGTTCGGAATCTGATGTAAGTCCAGCGATTGGCATTCGGATTCCACGTTTGCCTGTGTCTGTTGTGTTTGGTGTGCGTGAGCCGAGCTACGAATGCTCTGATTCTTCTTAGTCCAAGAAGATACGTATGCATGGGATGCGACATCCTAGCGAGCATGTGTTTTTCCCAGTCCGAACTACTTCGACTCTAATGTCTATGCTTGATAGACTAAGTAGGCCCAGGATGCGATATCCTGCCGAGTCAGTCTCGTTTATTTTCTTGTGTCTCTTTCAGCCAGTATGTGTTTATTTGAGCAGCGTTTAGCAACCATTTTCCTTCCTTGTGTGCGTGGATCCCGTCGAGTACGACGAATGCGTAGGGGTGCTAATACCTTCCCTTCGCATAACCGACTCCCGATCCCATTCTCTTTGGTCGCGAGACCATGTCTTTTCCAGGTTTACTTCAAGCGTTTCCTTTCCTTCTTTTGGGATAAATAACGCACTGTGGCGGCTCTGTTGTTCTGTTCTCCCGCCGGTTTTTCGCGTAATGCGACACCTATATATAGAGACTCGAATTCATTTGTTTAATCATCCAAACTTAGAACAGATGCAAATTTAGAGCAAACTTAGTTTCACTTAGGCATATATTCAGTATTTTAAAGTGGTAATTGCTTCGCATTGGGGTGTTACCATAATTGTGTAATCAAGTCTATGATCGAGTCTGTAATCGATTTTGGAGACCTTTGGAAGGAAGTTAATCCTGCCGCCATTTTCATTTCCGCTTCGCATTTTATTCAACCCTCCGATTAGAGAAGGTTTTTATTGCTTGCCTTTATCTATTTTATATTCCCGCACTCGCTTTACTTTATTTATTTCCCGCACTCGCTTTACTTTATTTATTTCCCGCACTCGCTTTACTTTATTTATTTCCCCGCACTCTCTTTACTTTATTTATTTCTCGCACTCGCTTTTCTTTATTTATTTCTCGCACTCGCACTACTTTCATTTATTTCCCGCACTCGCACTACTTTTATTTATTTCTCGCACTCGCACTACTTTTATTTACTTTCCGCACTCGCACTACTTTTATTTAAATTAAAATGCACCTTTACTTTACCATGTCTAACTAAACCTATAAGGTTAGAATGTAAGGATCGTAATTGAACCGATAATCCGTACAATTGTTTATAGAAATACTTAAGGGCTATTTTGACTTTCAACTTAAGTTTTCCCGTACTTTTCAACTTAGTCAAGATACTATATTTCTTAAAAATAGGTTTACTACTCTAACCCAATGCGCGCCTTTTTATAATTGACAATAAGAGGGTTTGATTAGGGAGTACAACTCGGTTCTGAATACGCGAAAGTGACAGTTCCCGTTAAATTGGTTCTTTTTAAAGTAGGAAACACTGCCCATAAGTAGTTCTATTAGCAAGTACTTGGATTATTAGTTGATTATGTGAATTGCATTCGAGCCTGTCTTTATTAATTGAATTTTATTTAACACTTTATTTCTCATTGTACACTCTAAAAACCCCCCTATTTTGATTACCTTAGATAAACACCATAACAATAGATAATGATAGATTGACACTTGGTCTCTGTGGATTCGACAATCTTTTATATTACTCTGATGCATTCGTATACTTGCGAAAAGCACGCATCAAGTTTTTGGCGCCGTTGCTGGGGACCAATTTCGTCAAATTTCGTACCCTGCTGTTATATCGTTTAGTCTTAGGTCATTTCCCGCCGGTCAATGCGAAGAACTCGCAGCACCGGAAGCTTAGTATACCCTCTGGCGGAACCTGAACGTTACGCTCGGGCACGGTTATTCTTCCATAGAATTAGGAGAGCTATGGTCGAAACCAAAGACCTCTTAAGGATTTCGCTCAATCATCCAACGAAGAACCTAGTTCTAGTATAGTAAACCCAACCATCCCAACTAATAATTTCAAACTTAAACCCTCCCTGTTGCAACTAGTGCAACAGAGACAATTCGTAGGTCTCGCTATTAAGAACCCAAACCAACATTTAAAAATCTTTCTCCAATTAGAAGACACTTTTAAAACCAATGGAGCTTCTCCTGAGGCAATCCGTTTCAGATTATTCCCTTTTTCTCTCAGAGATAAAGCCCTATCATGGTTACATTCCCTTCCACCCAATTCCATTACGACTTGGGATAACCTTAGAAGAGTATTCCTTGCTAGATACTTTCCCCCTAGTAAGGCCGCGGTTCTTCAAAACCACATAACTAGATTTACCCAGAACCAAGGAGAATCGTTGTTCGAAGCTTGGGAGAGATAAAAAGAGCTGTTAAGAGCATGCCCACATCATGGTTTAGAAAATTAGATAATCATTCAGACCTTCTATAATGGACTTAACTATAACACTAAGATGACCATCGACGCTGCCGCAGGCGGTGCTCTGATGAACAAACCTTATCCTGAAGCTAGCACCCTCATCGAAGATATGGCTCAAATCCATCAATCATGGAGATTCGAACGAGCGACGGTTGAGAATAAGGAAGTCCAAGGAGGAGTGCATGAACTAAGCTCTATAGACATGATGCAAGCTAAAATGGACACATTAGCCCTCAAGGTCGAGCATATGTGCATAACCCCGAATACTATAGCCGCTGTTTCGTCAGATTGTGAGATATGTGGAACCAAAGGACACCAATATGCAGAATGCAGTCTATTAAACGAAACCCAATCTGAGCAAGTGAACTACACCCAAGGAAACCCATATTCGAATACCTATAACCCTGGATGGAGGAATCACCCAAACTTCTCCTATAAGAACAATAACCCTATCCAAAATAATGCACCTCCGAGACCAGGTTACCAAGCCCCAAGATCAAATAAACCTATGCAACCTGTACCACCAAAGCCGAGCCTTGAGAAAATTATGGAAAATTTTATCACTGCTCACACCCAACAAAACAAAGAGTTCATGAACCAAAACATTCATGTTACCGAACTGATTACCCAGTTAGGATCCAAGGTTGACCAAATAGTTACTCATACCAAGATGCTTGAAACCTATATCTCTCAAGTAGCTTTAAACCAAGGCCCCCAAACCACACCTGGAGGACAGTTCCTCGGACAACCTCAACAGAATCCGAGAGGGCAAGCCAATGCCATTACCCTACGAAATGGGAACGCTTATGATGAGCCACCAAACCCAAGATTGAGTGAACCCAAAATTTCTAAGGAATATACCGAACCCACGGACGAAGTAAAGGAACCAGAGGAATCTGGAAACCGGGAAGGTCAAGAAAAAGGAGAAAAACCTGAAGATAAAACTTACGTATCACCCCCGCCATATAAACCACCTATACCATATCCGCAAAGACTCAAACAAACCCAGATCAATAACCAATATCAGAAATTTATTAATGTTATAGAAAAACTTCACGTAGAAATCCCTTTCATAGAAGCCATTACCCAAATACCTTCTTATGCCAAGTTTCTCAAAGACATCCTTACCAACAAACGTAGACTAGACGATCTGAAACCCCTGGAATGCAAATCCATTTCTGAGAATAAGTTAGCCAAAAAAGATAAAGATCCTGGAAATTTCTCCATTCCTTGTCTTTTGGGAAGTCATGTCATCGAAAAAGCTTTTCTAGACTTAGGAGCTAGTGTGACCTTAATGCCTTTAGCAGTTTGTGAGAGGTTAACCTTAGGAGAATTACAACCTACTAAGATGTCACTTTAGTTAGCCGATAGATCTGTTAAGTATCCGATAGGCATTTTAGAAGATGTCCCTGTTAGGATAGGTCAGGTATTTATCCCTACTGATTTTGTTGTCATGGACATCAAAGAGGATAATGATATACAAATCCTTCTAGGTAGACCGTTCTTATCATATGCAGGAGCCATAATAGATGTCAAGAGAGGAAAGTTGACCTTTGAGGTAGGTGACGAGAAAATAGAATTTATACTTTCAAAATTTCTTATGGCATCTGTGATGGGAGACGCATGTTATGCCTTAGATATCATTGATGAATGCGTTAGAGAATTAGAACAAGAAGAAATCATAAAAACGATTAAGTTGCCATCAACTCTCATACTGGAAGATGATGACTTTAAGAAACCCTATATCGATGATAACCTTTACGATTTTTTATCCCTTACCCCAGATCTTATGCCATGCCCTAAGAAACCAACCTTAGAACTTAAGGAACTGCCTAAGAACCTGAGATATGAGTTCCTCGATGAAGAGATGTACCGCCCTGTCATAGTCAGTGCTACCTTGAGCCAAGAGGAAACAGACAAACTTTTAGATGTTTTACGAAGATATCCCTCAGCCTTAGGATATAATATCTCTAACTTGAAAGGTATAAGCCCATCCGTATGCATGCATCGGATTTCGCTTGAAGAAGATTCAAAACCCTCTAGAGAACATCAGAGAAGAATAAACCCTATAATGAGTGATGTTGTTAAAAAAGAAGTTCTTAAGTTAATTGAGGCAGGTATAATATACCAAAATCTCGGATAGTAAGTGGGTGAGCCCTGTGCATGTAGTACCTAAAAAGGGAGGCATCACAGTCGTGCAAAACGATAAAGGCGAACATGTAGCAAAACGGGTAGAAGGAGGATGGCGGATGTGTATAGAATATAGAAAATTAAATAAAGCAACCAGGAAGGATCATTTCCTTTTACCATTTATAGACCAGATGTTGGAGCGTCTAGCCAGACACTCTTACTTCTGCTATCTAGATGGATACTCTGGATTCTTCCAAATACCTATCCACCCTGAAGATCAAGAAAAAACTACCTTTACATGCCCTTATGGAACTTTTGCCTACAGACGAATGCGATTCGGTCTCTGTAACGCCCCAGCTACTTTCCAATAATGCATGATGTCAATCTTTGCAGATTACCTAGATGGTATCATGGAAGTTTTTATGGATGATTTCTCGGTTTGCGGATTTAATTTCCAAAATTGTCTTGCCAACCTTGAAAAAATCCTGGAGAGATACGTGGAGGTGAACCTCGTGCTAAACTGGGAAATGTGTCATTTCATGGTGACCGAAGGAATTGTTTTAGGAAATATAGTTTCCGAAAAACGTATAAAGGTAGATAGAGCTAAAATAGAAGTTATAGAGAACCTAAAACCACCAAAAACCATCAGAGAAGTCCGAAGTTTTCTTGGACATGCTGGATTCTACCGACGTTTTATCAAGGACTTCTCCAAAATAACAAAACCTTTAACTGGCCTTTTAATGAAAGATGCTGAATTCATTTTCGATGGAAAATGTAATGAAGCATTTAATCTTTTATAACAAGCATTAATATCTGCACCTATTATGAAACCCCCTGATTGGTCAGAACCTTTTGAGATAATGTGCGACACTAGTGATTATGTCGTTGGAGTCGTTCTAGGACAAAGGAAAGATAAAAAATTACATGCCATTTATTATGCCAGTAGAACCCTAGACACTGCCCAACTCAACTACGCAATAACTGAAAAGGAATTACTCTCTATAGTTTTCGCTATAGACAAATTTAGATTCTATCTAGTAGGAGCCAAAATTATAGTTTACACCGATCATGCTGCCATTCATTACCTATTAAGTTAAAAAGATGCCAAGCCCAGGTTACTCCGATGGATTCTGTTACTACAAGAGTTTGATTTAGATATAAGAGATAAAAAAGGCACTGAAAATGTAGTAGTCGATCACCTTTCTAGGCTAGAAAACCTAAAACCAGACTTAGTACCCATAAATGATGACTTTGTCTATGATAGACTGAAAGCTAGACTAAAAACCATTGAAGATGATAGCCTAGGCCCTCATGAGCACTTCCAAAAATCCTTAGCAGTAAGTAACGTACCATGGTATGCAAACTTTGTTAATTACCTAGCTGCTGATATCGCACCCCCTGATCTTGACTACCACCGCAAGAAGAAGTTCTTCAACGATGTGGGAAACTTTCATTGGGACGAACCGCTCCTTTTCAAAAGGGGTAAAGATGGCATTTTTCGCCGTTGCGTTCCAGAAGAGGAGGTAAAAAGTAAAATTGAGCATTGTCACTCTACACCATATGGTGGACATGCGAGCACCTCTAAGACATACGCCAAGATTCTTCAAGCTGGCCTATTCTGGCTTACCATGTGGCGTGATGTCCATGCTTGCATTTTCAAATGTGATAGATGCCAACGCACTGGAAACATTTCAAGGTGTGACGAAATGCCTCTAAGAAACATTCAGGAAGTAGAACTCTTTGACGTATGGGGTATAGATTTCATGGGACCTTTCCCACCATCCTTAGGAAACATGTATATCTTAGTAGTTGTGGACTACGTGTCTAAGTGGATTGAAGCTATAGCTGCACCCACAAACGACACTAGGGTGGTGATCAAGCTATTTAAGAACTATATATTCCCTAGATTTGGAACACCCCATTTAGTCATAAGCGATGGAGGATCACACTTCATATCGAGAATATTTGATAAACTTTTAAGAAAATATGGAGTTAGGCATAGAGTAGCAACACCATACCATCCACAGACTAGTGGCCAAGTAGAAGTATCCAATAGGGAGATAAAACAAATCTTAGAAAAAAACAGTTTGAATATCTAGGAGAGACTGGTCTCAGAAGCTTCAAGAAGCATTACGGGCCTATAAAACCGCTTTCAAAACCCCCATAGGAACTACTCCCTACCAACTAGTCTATGGAAAATCCTGTCACTTACCTTTTGAATTAGAGCATAAGGCCTATTGGGCCATTAAAACTTTGAATTTAGACTACCTTACCGCTGGTGAAAAGCTTATCCTTGACATTCACAAACTAGAAGAATTCAGACAATCTGCCTACGAGAATGCCAAGATATACAAAGAGAGAACAAAAGTCTGACACGACAAAAGAATAATAAAGAAAGATTTCAATATAGGCGACCCTGTTCTCTTGTTTAACTCTAGGTTACGACTCTTCCCAGGGAAGCTGCGCTCAAGATGGACTGGCCCTTTTGAAGTATCCAAGATCCTGAGATCCGGAGCCGTAGAAATCAAGAACGAGACTCGTAGTCCATTCGTTGTAAATGGACAAAGACTGAAGCTTTACGAAGGAGGAGACATTCCAGCAGGCTACTCAAGCCACACACTGATTGATCCACCAATCCCTACTACAGGTGTATAACTTCCGATCGTCAAGCTAATGACGTTAAACAAGCGTTGCGTGGGAGGCAACCCATCGTTTTCTTACCTTGTTTTATTTTTTGCATTTACTTTATTTCATTTTTATTTTTTATTTTTTATCATATCTTCACCGAGACTAAATATTTGAATGGTTTGTATTTTCAGGATCCCTTTTCCTAACTTTTACAGGATGTAGGACTTCGACGATATGCACGTAGCCTATAGAGATGACACTCGGAGAGAGCGCTACATAGCTCTTTACCAGCGCCCTATGGAACCCACACGTTATCCATATCAGCACTGCATGGAAGCCCTGGGTATCGAGCCGAGTATCCGATTTCTGAGCCAACAGCTCCATTGGGACGAGTTCGCTGACGATCTGAGCAACACCTATAGGAACTTGACATTGGAGTTCCTCAGTTCATTTGATTATGACCCTTACTCTTGACCGGATGGGTATGCTGCTTTCAGGCTCTTTGGAGTTGAGTACTCTTTCAGCCAGAAAGAGTTCGGTGACCTATTAGGCTTCCAGACCACCCCTGACGCTATCCCTGAGACACCGATGGGATACTTTCTGGGGAAGGAAGTGGAAAAGTTATGGAGTGACATCTCGGGTGGATGGAGCCAGGATCTTTCTACTCAGTTATCCCAGGCTATACATAACCCTGCTTTTAGATACTTCCAGATGATACTGGCACATTCCTTCCTAGGAAGACCAGATGCTGAGACGTTACTAAGTGATGAGGAGATCTTCCTATTGTTTTTTGCATCCCAGTGCCGTCCAGTGGCATGTGGGAACTTTCTGTTATGTGGCCTCAACGGTGTTTCTAGATCGTCCGAAGGAGTCATTCATGTAGGAGGAATCATCACACAGATTGCCATCGCCCTAGGTCTATCTCGCAAGCTGTTACATCTCCGGACCTACTCTGGGTTCACTACCATGGACATCGACTTTTTCTTGACTAGTGGGTTGATAAGGAGATCCTCGTTCAACCCAAGACAGTTCAGACTGCTGATCGATAGCGAGGCGATTCATTATTTTACACTGCCTGATCCTATGATGACTAGTGTGCATGACCCAACAAGCTAGAGTTATGCCTTGGAGGGTCATGGAGAGACTATCGAGGAGCCGAGATCACCACCTATTGCTGAGTATGCGCCTACACCGCCTTCTCCCAGGATCACTGTATTCTCTAACAATTTATCACTGCAGACCCCAGACATCCGCACCAAGATTGCAGAGTGTCGTAGAGAGATCGCCGGGCTTAGGCAGGAGGTAGCCGACCTTACCTTACAGATGGGAGTATCTTATCTCACACATGCTACCGAGGCTGACTGTTTATACCAGGAGATCGCAGAGCTTAGGCAGGAGATAGCCATGCTCCGTGGATCTACTCAGGAAGACGAACCCCCTACTATTTGATTTTACCATCTCATTTTACTTTGTCTCATTTATGCTTATATTTCTTGCATTTACCTAACTTATTTTATATCATTGTATTTGGGATATTTTCTTAACTATGTCAGCACGTTAATATTAATATTTCTATATGTATGATTTATGTTTGTTTATTATATTTATATTTTTTATTATAGTTTAAATATATTAATTGTTTATTTATTTATGAGTCTAATGTTTGAATTTTTTTTTTATAAAATTATGCAAGCCTTATGTCAATAGGAAAATACAATGCAAACGCTATCGGGACCCCCCCCCCCCAAACCGAAAAGAGAACGAGAAGCCCAAGCTAAATGAACAAAATCCGGCCCAGCCAAATTTAGCCTTGTGGCGCCCGCCATAGACCATGTGGCGCCCGCCACAGCGTCTGTATAAGCTCGGGGAAAACTCCAATTTTTCACCATTTTCATACCTTCAAACCTCAAAAACCCATTTTTTCACCTTGCAAAAAAGCCCTTGAACCCCACAAAAGCTCCCACCTTTCTCATCTTCACACCACACAAATCATTTTCCCGACTTCCATTTTCATTTTCATCCGTCAAATCTCATAAAAATCACCCCTCTTTACATAACCATCTTCATCTTCTTCATCCCATTCCAAGAGCCGAAAAATGGAGTTCAATGGATTTATTCTTCGAGGAGGGAAACCGGGAGATAGGCAAAGGAAGATTATCAAACGGTTGCAAAATCGGGAGATCCTCCCGACAAGGTATGTTGATGAAAATTGTCTTTAAACTTTGGGTATCTACCATAGCATTTTTTATTTATTAGATAATTTAGGTTTGCATACTATCTTTTCAATCAAAGAACCTACATTTGAGCGATTGAGAATCGAATTTTTAAGTTCTTTAATCTATATTGTCAATCCTAACACTGCTAGCACATTTGGTACTGTCTGATTTAGAATGTTTTCTATTGAATATGAATTCAGTATCGACGAACTAGCAAGCCTGTTAGGTATTCCTCATGGGGACGATGCTATTTGTGAGGCCCCTTTGGATTCAGATTGGTCGGTTGAGGTGTTTTCCTTCTGGGAGCGATTATCAAACACTTCAATAAATTCTTTTGAAGGAATTCTTGCGTCGACCATCCATAACCCGGCCATCAGAGTTTTTAGATAGCTGTTGGCATGTACTAATTTTGGTCGGGAGAATCCAAATAAGGTCAATGCTCGAGAGCTTCTATTTTTGCAAGGAAGCCTCACAAATAGAATAATTAATTAGGTCCAGTTTATGCTCGCTCATATGGCTTTAACTCTTAATAAAGCGGGACCGATTGTTTTCAGAGGACTCATTACGTCTATTGCTTGAGCGCTTAACCTGAACAATGAGATAGCTACCCTAGATCCCTTAGCTCCTCGCACAATCAACCTAAAATTTCTGAGAGATATGAAATTGTGCCGATTGAGAAGAGAAGGAGGCCATGTGCTTATGGTTCATGGTGTAGCTATCCCATCTGTTGTTTTACCATGCACTAGACGTCCTAATGTACGTGATAAAAGGAATTGGACCTATGTTTTAGATGCTCCACCTGTTTTGGGTCCTCTTCCTCCTAATGTTCCTGATGAGGAGGGACACGACACTGATGAAGAATATGATCGGCGAGAGCGATCTCCCGTAACTCATGTGTCCCCCCATCACCCTTCACCACCACACACAGCACCCTCTTCTTCATCTTTTGCAGGTTCTTCTCCTGGATTTTATATTATAGAGGAGATGTGACGTGACCACATGGCTAGAGAGCAAAGGCGTGATGACCTACTCTCTACCATCCAACAACAACTGGCGGATAACATGAGCTTCATGCAAGAATCGCAGCGGAGGACAGATAGATCCTATGAGACTGTTGTATAGTTCCTACTTACGATTACAAACCAGCGAGCCCGTCAGCAGCAATACCATCATCAACATATTGCGCTTATCGAAGCCACTCAGGGCTACATTTAAAGCAACCTTCGAGAGGTGAGGACTGCCCAGGATGCCTTACAGGCCAGGATGGATCAGAGAGACTGTCGTCGTACCCGATCCCGTCGTCCACCTCAGGATGGCGAAGGCACCAGTGGTTAGCAGTAGGATATCAGGTGACTCTCCCCTTATCTTATTTTGAAACATTGGGGACAATGTTCGATTTAAGTGTGGGAGGAGACTTTATCGCTTTTATTTGCTATTTTCAGTTAGTTTGTTTATTTTTCTTTGCTGTTTTTAGATAGTTTGTTTATTTTTATTGCCTTTTAGTTGTTTATTTTATTTTGCTTTTAGTTTAAGTGTTTTAGATAATGCATGAGTCTGACGAGTCACCGGTATAGTGTATCTTTAGTACAGTCTAATCTCCCCATTCCTTTAGCCCTACCAAAAATTTTTTGCAAAAGAAAACGGTGTTATTCTGAAAGTTTTTGGGTTTTAAGACGGGTTTGAGTAAGGATGTGGTGACTTGGGAGAACTTTTTGAAACATTAATATTGTTTTAGCACCATAGACGTCATGAATATAGGAATCACTCCCAAAACCCCATATACCATGGCCTTAATCATCATTTCAGTATAATTCCTCAGTAGTTTATTCCAGCAGTCAGCTCTGGCCTACGCATCCTCTACGTAGGGGACCGATGTGTTGGTGTAAGCCCTAAAGGCCAATACTTTTGGTACTTGTATCGAATTATTTATTAATAATAAAAGGCTTTTTCTTTATTATGTTTGTTTAATAAAGTCCCTAGAATAGCTAGTTCGTTTAATGTATCAAGTATGACTTAATCATGAGATCACATTAAACATAAGGACATTATTCTTAAACTATCCGTAGTCAAGCTTTATTGTGAAGTGGGATAACATTAAAGCATGAAGACTATTATGTTTATAGACTAATGATCACATCTCATGGATCATGGATAAAGAGTTATCAAGTCTTAAACATAGGTATGAATATTAAGAGTAATATTTATACTGGATTGACCCGCTATGAGAATACTATATAGAATTTTATGCAAAGTGTCATAAGTTATTCTCATGGTGATAATGGTGTATACCACCCTTCGACCTGAAACCACTATGGACCCTAGATGTAGAGTCGAGTAACTTATTGCTGATCAAACATTGTCCGTAATTGGATGACCATAAAGACAATTGATGGGTACTCCACGAAGCATGCTAAGGGACATGAGTGACCTAGATGAAATTTTCCCATCCCGCGTAACGGGATAAATGTCTATGGGCCAAATATTGAACTGGACAAGGATGACACGATCTATGTCTTGTGTTTAATATAGACATAAGGGCAAAAGGGTAATTATACACATAATTATTATCACAGATGGATTTGTCAGATCACATGACATTTTGGTGTCTTGGGTAGCAATGATGTGTTATAATTGCCAATGTTAAATACCTTATTATGTTAAATACCTTATTTAATATAATTGCCAATGCCGCGAAAACCTATAGGGTCACACACAAAGGACAGATTGGTGAGAGATAGAGTAATTAAGGTATACCGTAACGTACGGTGCCCTGATGTGAATTATAGAACATCGTAAGGTACGGTGTACTTAAATAGAATACGAAATATGGTAAGGTACCACACGCTTAAGTGATTTTGGCATATTATAAGATATGGGCCATATACACTTGAGTGGGCTTTTTAGCATGCAACCCACACAAGTGGTTCTAAAAATAGAACCCTTGTGTAGAAGCATTGTTACAGTTGCATTTTTGTTTCTCTCTCTCTCTCTCTCACTCAAAGCCTTCATGCGTAGCAGCTAGCACTAAGATTGAAGGCATCCGTTCGTATGGACTGAGAAGAGGCGTTGTCATTGTTCAACGTTTGTGATTGCTCCGTAGATCTACATCAAAGGTTATAATCGCCACAAGAGGTAACGATTCTATCACTGATCATGCCCATTCCTAAGGATCATTAAAGGAGAAATTTTAAATTTCGCTGCGTTTTGGATTGCCCTTCTCCTTCAGTGGTATCAGAGCCACTTTCCAAAACCATGCATCTGATAGCTGTTTATTTTCTGTATTTATATATTAATACGATTAAAAGACAGAATGCATCAAAGAATAAACGAGTAATTAAATTAAGATCGATCAAGTTATATATATGATATAAGTAATCCTGATGCAAAATACAGTATATATGATATACTGTTTCTGTTTCATTCATTCAAACACTTAATAGTTGTTTTCCTTTGAGCAATCAATGGTCGTTTGCTTCTTGATCCGACATTAGTATGGTGAAACAATGACGTGTTGATCAATCATACTGAATCAATAATCGATATGTGTTTGACGGTCTGAAATTGGTGCATTAGGGTTAATGACGGCACAAGGGTTGTATTGTCAAAGAGTTATGCATTAGGGTTAATGACGGCACAAGGGTTGTGTTGTCAAAGAGTTATGCGATTAGGGTTGTGACTGCGTAAGAGTTATGCTTTAAAGTATCAAGTGTTGATGCGAAAAACAGCGTCGACTTCAAATGAATTGTTCATTAAAATTTTCGGCCAGGGGCGCTGCCCCCCGGCTAACTCTGCGTAGTGTGATCGGCCGTCGAAATTTAATTTGGTTTTAATTAATTAAAAGAATTAAAATTAATAGTAATAATAGTAATTTGTTTATTATTATTGTCTTGTGGTGATCGGTTATGGCTTTAGTTTTCCTTTATTTTGTTTTGGGTTTTAAAATACGACATGTGTGTCGTGCCTCTCTTTTAATCTCTTAATGTAACTTCTTTTCTCATCTCACTCCCTCGTATGTAAAACGGGTTTCTTTTATGTAATGTAATGTTATGAAGAAAGAGAAGAATTCAATATCAAAGTGTAGCGGGGTATTCGCTACCATTAGAGATATTGACTAAATCCAAGGTAAATGATATAAGTCGAGTCGCCACTGCACTTCTATTTATCCAAAGGAATGGTTAGAAAGGGAACAAAAACCTAAAAGTTTTATCGAATTAAAAACTAGTAAAAATGTCAGAGATCTGGGTAAGGGGGTTGGTTATGCAATGGGAAGGTGTTAAGCACCCAAAACATCCTAGGTATTCCTAGGGAGCCTTTTTCATCTTTGTTGTAAGGTTGATATTTTGTGAAAATTTGTTTGTGCAAACATGATTGAAGAGATGAGAAGAGAATATACAAGTTATTTACATTTTGTGTTTGGATGGATAAACCTATTGCCTACGTACCATCTTAAAAAAGATTAGGATCAAAACCTCGTAGTTCGGGGTAAAAATCTCAAAATGAGTTGGTGAATTGATTGGTCCAAAAGCCTTAAGGTCTTTTGTTATCCAAGGGAGAAAACTCAACCTAAAACCACAAATCCACCATGTGAGGATAGCTTCAACATGCTAGTGAGGGGTTAACCCTATAATAAGCATGGAAGACTCATTGTCCATCACTAAGGATATAGGTGAGTATTACATCTACCTCAAGGATAACTCAAACCTAATAGCTAAAGGTTATTAAAAAGTTTTGATAAGAAGTGGCCCTTGAAACCACAAAAGTATTTGAATGAGTTATATTTACCAATGAAAAGTATTTACAAAATATGGTCAAAGTTGACTTAGAATTTCAATTCAAAATAAGTGTTATGAAAAGAAGGTTTGAAAATCAAAAGCATAAGGCTTAGGTTTCTAATGTTTGAAAAGAAGTGATAAATGCTTGCACAAAAGTTTTGACTTGGGTTAGAGTCTAGGGAAGAAGAAGAATGGCTAAGGTCCTAATCATACAAAAGATAATGGATAAGAAATAAGACCACAAATGGAGTTCCTCTCTTGAGATCATATTGATGATCCAAGTAGCTCCATCCTTTGGAATATGCAAGCAAAATAATAGTAAGCTCAAGCAATCAACAATCAATTAAGCTCTTGGAAAGTTCCTCAATGGCTCTCAAATCTTTCTTTTTTAGAAGCTCATGGCAAGGGTTCCTCACTTAGGCTCAATGTTGGAATCCCTAGCATAAGAACACACACATTAAAAAGTTCTATCAAACAAATCAATAATGAACAAGAAGGAGTTTAGAAATTGGTCCTTTCAAAGTCCTCTTCAACATTTATAGCATTCTAAAGGCCCAATGCCTAATTGCTCTTTGACTTTTATAACATTCTCCCAATGCCTAGTTGCTCTTTGACTTTTATAGCATTCTAAAGGCCCAATGCCTAGTTGCTCTTTGACTCCAAATTTGCATAGGGAAAGTCCTAAAGTCTAAGTCCATTTGTCCATTTTTGCATTTGGTCCACAACAATCAAAAAAGCACAAGCACAAAGATATATACACAATTATGTGCTCAAGTGAGCAAAAGGAAAATTGAATTAACATAAACATGTGCTCAAATGAGCAAAGGAAAAAACAAATGAACAATATGTACAAGAATAGTAAATTACATAAAAGTAAAGTGCAAGAAGTAAATCTTAATAGTTAATGGTTAATGTTAGTAGTTAGTGTGCCATAAGGCAAAATTTAGCGCTATGTTAAGCAATCGTAATTCGACTTATGTAGAAGTCACAAATATCTGAGGCCGGTCAATAATAATGTAGGCAACAACACAAGTTAGAGGTCTTGATTAGTGAATCAAACTCCAACAACTTGCCATGCCAAAAAGAAGATGAGAAATGATCTTGTATTGATTTAGGTCCTTTGCATGATTTAGGAAGCAATCTATCCTTAATGCAAAGCCATTCACTTGATCCATGATCAAGATGAATTAGATTTGAATCAAGGAAGATTAAACCTCCCTAATCAATGCTAACCACCAATCTTTAACTCATTGATCAAAAAAGAAAGAAAAAAAGAAGAAGGAGAAGAAGAAGATGAAGAATTAAAGTGCATATAATGGAAATGGTATGTACTAATCAACAAATGTTGACCAAAGATAGGGAAGATCAAGGTCAAACAATAGAAAACAGAAGCAAGATGAAGATTAGAGGTCAAGAAACAAGTCAAATATTTTTGGCATTTTTAATGTTTAAAATAAAACTTGAATTAAAATAATAAAGACAGGTCAAACTTCAAATTCACTTCAAATCAACTTTGAAAAGTCCGAGTGAATTATCCCAAGTTCAACAAGGTCAAACAAAGTTTGGCAAAAAGTTTCAGCATTTTTAGTAGTCAGAAACTATTTTAAATCAATTAAAAATGCATAAAAATAACCTAATTGAACTAAAATCATAAATAAAACTCAAATCAACTAATAAATTGATGAGAATATTTTTCATAGATCTATCATCATTCAAAGAGGTTGAGAAAATATTTTTGTATTTTTTGAATATCAAAAACTATTTAAAATGAATTAAAAATAACCAGAAAAGAGAAAATTACTAAAAAATAGCAAATTATAAAATAAAAAATATTAAAAATAATTTTTAGAAACTAGAAATTAAAAGAGAAATAATGCAATTGGTCCCATAATTTTTGGACCAATAATGAGAGAGATATGAATTTTAGAAAATGAAATGGAATTAAAAAATAAAATGGAAATAAAAATCAGAATTGAAAGAGATGGAAAAGCGTGAGCCATTGGATCTGAGCTCATTAATTGAGCTGGCAGATCCAAGAGTCCACGAGCGCGCGCCTAACGTGTTCCTCAGTCAATGCATCACATGTAGCATTATTGCAAGTCATAACAAGGCACGTCTGAGATTCAATCTAGGAAATGAAATGGAAGGCTTTGATTGAATCTGGAGAACAGACGGTGGCCAACGCCACCGTCTTCTCCGGCTAGCTCTGGCGAAGGCCAAAAATTACAGGGAAATAAATGTGCACCAAAACGCACGATCCAGGTACCAAATGAAAGGTGGAGTGATGTACATCACTCCTATACCACTCAATTCCACTCTAGATCTCTAGATTGACAGAAATCAGAGATGGAAGTTTTGTGGTGTTCAAGTGAACTTGCTTGATTTCAAAAATTCAAAGCTCAATAATGTTGCCTCTATGCAGAGGACTTCAGATCACACAAAAACAAGGCAAATGGAACAATATACAAGCTGTTTAGAAGCAAAGTTTAGTGGAGGAAAACCTTTGAATTGTGAAGAATTGAGTCAAGATCCTTGAGTCCTTTTGCAAACAGAAAGCTCTATGGATCAATGTGAAGAGGTCTAGGAACTTTTAGATCTAAGAAAACAGTCGAGGAAACTGAATTCTAGATCTGAAAATTTTGAGAGAAAAGAGAGAGTTCCTTTGGTGTGGGTGTGGGATTTCAGTTGCACAACATGTAGGGCGCCTTAAGGTTAGTGAATTATGAAGCCAAGGCCTTGTATTTATAGATGGAGGGAGCTGCAAGCATCATCAAAATCGTGTGCATGGGAGAAGAGGGCCTCCATGCATGGGCCTGTACATGCGCATGGAGGGCCCAATTCTGATTGGAATTGCAAGATATACATCACCAAATATGAATTGGACGTGCAGATTGGATGTTAATGGATCATGCATGGCAATTGGAATGATTTTCATAAAATGCACTATTATATTGAAGCCTTCGAAAATGCCATGTACAAAATCAAAATGCAACCTTATGAGTAATGGTTGGAAAGCTTATTGCATAAGGAACAAATGTCATGTTGATCAAAACTTCATTTAGGCCTTGGAAATTACTGAAAACTGAACTTGAAGTGTAGGGTGCAAAACATGCATATGTGAAATTTCCAAAATTGGCCAATGTTCAAGCCCTTCGGTTTCAATGATGCAAGCTCCAAATGACAAAACCTTCAACATGAAAGTTGTATATCATTTGAAGGAAGCCAATTTGGACTTATATGTTGCATCATTTGGATTTTTAATGAAGAAGTTATGGGCACTTGAAGTTGGACTTTTTCACATTTCAATGCATTTGGTCCAAAGTGACCTATAATATTTTGCATTATCACATGTATTTATTTTGGGATTTTGAAATTGTTTTCAACATAACATTTATATTAGACACATTAAGCTTTTCAATGCATTAAGTTTCACCTCAAAATCATGAAAAATGAATGAGTTATGTTCTTGGGAAGTTGATCCAAAATTAGGGTTTCAGTCAAAATGACCTATAATGTCTTGGAATGGATGATGACCTTCCAAGTTTAAAATCAAATTTTGATGAACATGAATGTTGTTCCTATTGTATTTAAGAACATGTTTCCTCTTGGGGTCATATCCATTTGACCAACACATAAAACGTTAGGTCTCAGTGTATTTCAAGATAGTCAGATGAATTGACTGATCAACTTCTCAAGTCCACAACTCATATTTGGATGAATTGATAATTGAGGACACCCAAATAAGTTCAAATATGCATTAAATGATGAATTATAGAACTTCCCTTGATTTTTTTTGACCATGGGTTAAGGTTGCTTCATGAGTAAGGCATAGTTTGATGAACATATGAATTAGGGTTTCCTTGGGAAAGAAACCTTAAACCCTTTGATTTGCTTGATAAAAATGATGAATTGAGATACTTGGGAGGAATATTTTATGGATGAGAGCTTTGGGAGCCATTGCCATGTTTGCTTTCATCTTTCTTGACCATATCATTGCACAAAGGAGCTCTTAGAAGCTTTAGACCTTGTGACTTCTCAAGCTACAAACAAAAGATGTTAGTGACATATTTTTCTGCTTTTGGTTAGTGAATAAAATGAGAAAAACAATAATATACAATTCAAGCATTCTTGGTGATCTCAAACCACTCACAGGAGGTCCCACCCAAAGGCAAAGGGAACCAAGATGCTTATAATCCTTGAGGCAATGCAAATGCAATGTTATGATGCCACGAGGGATCTTAGGTTCTCTCATTGGCTTGGGAGAACAATTGCGCTAGGGGCCATAACTGTTTCACTATGTATGTATGTTGATGCATGTGAATGTATGTTGATGCATGTGAGAGACGATTTATATGATAAATAAGCCGGTGAGATCAGAATAATTGCAAATTCCCTCAAATTAAATATTAAGTTTATGCTTTCCAAGTTTTAACACTTATCAAGACTAGTATCGAATAATGTAGGTTTCGCCTACGCGAGGTGCATGTTCAATATTAGTAAGGTGCTATGGGATAATTGTAATATCCAATTGCTAAAACAATGGGTCAAACTTAACTAAACAAATTATAATAAGATTATATATGTTTAGAAGCAAGAGTTGGAAATGATCCATGTGATGGATTGGAATAAGGAGTTATTCACCCAACGAAAATATTCGAGAGTTGTATTAGATACAATTGGAAGGAGTTCCTACCTAAATAACCTAGTTTTGTGTAATCTGCCTACGCGGACTTAAAACAAAGTGAAATATGGATCTCGACCCACTAGAAAATCTTCCAACAGGATTTTCCGAATCAAATAGTGAGGGTCATTTGTTTTGAGTAAAATAGTGGGAGCATATTTAATTAAAGGCCTAATTAAATATGTTATTGATACTTATGTTTTCATGATTCATGTAGATTACCATGACAACAAACACCTCTAACAACATTTTGCGATCAATCCTTGACAAGGAAAAATTGTCTGGGACGAATTTTCTGGATTGGCACCGAAATCTGAGGATTGTCCTCAAACATGATAGAAAGTTGTATGTCTTGGAGAAACCTGTTTCTGAAGAGGAACCTCCTATTTCTGCACCTAAGGCAGAAAGAGATGCTTATAAGAAGCATGTCGATGATGCCAATGAAACTGCTTGTCTCATGCTAGCTACCATGAACTCAGAGTTGCAAAAGCAACATGAGAACATGGCAGCGTTCGATATGATCGAACACCTCAAGACGCTCTATCAAGAGCAAGCAAGGCATGAAAGGTTAGAAGTTTCAAAATCCCTTTTTCAAGGCAAGTTAGCTGAGGGAGCCCCTGTAGGTCCCCATGTGCTCAAGATGATTGAGTATGTGGAAAACCTTGAGAGGTTGGGTTTTCCCCTCAGAAAAGAACTTGCAACTAATTTAATCTTGCAATCGTTTCCAGATAGATTCAGTCAATTTGTCCTAAATTTCGATATGAATGATATGGACAAATCTCTTCCTGAACTGCTAGCCATGTTAAGAACTACTGAGCAGAATCTGAAGTCAAAAGGGAAATCCATTCTGATGATCGGAAATGGAAAGAGACAGAACAAAAGGCCCACCAAGCAGGGTGATAAAGGGAAAGGCAAGGAAGTTGCCAAACCCAAACCCACTATTGCTGCTTTGAAGCCTAGTGGAGGCATAGCAAAAAAAGGCACCTGCTTCCATTGCGATAAGACCGGGCACTGGAAGAGAAACTGCCCAAAGTACCTGGAAGATAAGAAGAATGGAGTAGAGACTTTAACTTCATGTATTTTTGTTATTGAATTTAATTTATCTACTTCTGCATCATGGGTATTAGATACTGGATGCGGTTCTCACATTTGTACCAATGTGCAGGGACTAAAAAGGAGTAGAGATTTGGCAAAAGGTAAAGTCGACCTACGAGTTGGCAATGGAGCAAAGGTTGCTGCTTTAGCCGTAAGAACTTATGTATTGACTTTACCTAGTGTTTTAATAATTCAGTTAAAGAACTGTTATTATGTACCTGCAATTAGTAGGAATATTATTTTCGTTTCTTGTTTTGACAAGTTTGGTTTTTCAATTATAATAAAGAACAATTGTTGCTCAATTTATTTGAATGATATATTCTATGCTACTGCACGAATGAAAAATGGACTATATGTCCTTGATCTTGAAATGCCTATTTATAACATTAATACTAAAAGGATGAAACCTAATGAGTTAAATCCAACTTACCTTTGGCATTGTCGATTAGGCCACATAAATGAGAAACACATTTCCAAACTCCATAAAGATGGACTGTTGGAGTCTTTTGATTATGAATCATATGAGACATGCATATCTTGTTTAATGGGAAAGATGACAAAGTCTCCATTCACAGGAAAAGGTGAAAGAGCTAATGATCTTTTGGCCCTCATACATACTGATGTATGTGGACCACTGAACATACCAGCCAAAGGAGGTTTTCAGTACTTCATCACATTTACTGATGATTTCAGTAGATATGGTTATGTGTATTTAATGAAACACAAATCAAAGTCCTTTGAAAAGTTCAAGGAATTCAAGAATGAAGTACAAAACAAACTAGGTAAGAATATTAAAACTCTTCTATCAGATCGAGGTGGTGAGTATTTAAGCCTAAAGTTTGATGACCATCTGAAAGAGTGTGGGATCCTATCCCAACTTACTCCTCCTAGAACACCCCAATGGAATGGTGTATCTGAGAGAAGAAATAGAACCATGTTAGACATGGACCGATCCATGATGAGTCACGCCGATCTTCCAAACTCCTTTTGGGGACATGCACTATTGACAGCAGCTTACACACTTAACCGTGTTCCATCCAAAAAGGTTGAGAAGACGCCATATGAGATATGGAGTGGTAAGAAACCACATATGTCTTACATGAAAATTTGGGGTTGCGAAGTTTATGTGAAACGACAAATTTCAACTAAGCTTGAGCCCAAATCTGACAAATGCTTATTTGTGGGGTATCCTAAAGAAACAAGAGGGTATTACTTCTACAATCCTTCTGAGGGCAAAGTGTTTGTCGCTCGAACTGGAGCTTTCCTAGAAAAGGATTTTATTCCAAAGGAATCAATGGGAGGAAAGTAGAGCTTGAAGAAATTCAAGAATCACAAAGCATCGATACACCTATGGAGGAATTAAAGCAAGAAACACAAGTAGTTGTGGAAGAGCAACCTGCTCAAGTAGAACAAGACACGCGTAGGTCAAGCAGGATACGTCACATACCTGAGAGATATGGATATCTCATAACTGATCAAGGTGATGTATTACTCATGGATCAAGATGAGATTGTGACCTACCAAAAGGCCATAACTGGTCCCAAGTCTGAGAAGTGGCTAGAAGCCATGAAATCTAAAATGGATTCCATGTACACAAACCAAGTTTGGACCTTGGTAGAGCCTCATGTAGGAGTTAACCCTATAGGATGCAAGTGTAAGAACAAAAATTGTTCTACAACAGATTCCAGGATTTTGATGATAACAAAGAATGAAACCAAAAATGGCACTCTAACAAAAAGTTTCTAAGTGTGCAGGACTCTAAACAAGAAGAAAGGAATCTGATCGCCTCATCAGATACAGAATCAAATCAGACAGAAAGTACCAGAGGATCAAAAGCATCTGAAGTAGACACACGCTCTAGAAGTTCTGACTCTGAGCACAACGGCATATCAGAAAACCAGAAGCTCTCAGCCTCATCTGAAGACAACACTGAAAACCTAAAACAGGAATATCAGAAGCTCTAAAGTCAAAGATCTCAGACTAACAGAGTAACGCTGACTCTGACAAAGAATTTCCATATCCAGAAAGAGTAACGGTAACTACAACTTCAAATGGAAAGAAACTATATTTGGAAAGAAGTTATTCAGGAGACAAACTTGTTCTGGCAAGAAACAACAGAAGTTATGGCATTAAACTCTCATCAAGACAAAATATCTGCCATCACTACAAACGGTCGTTTTTCACCTCTATATAAAGAACGGCGAAACTCATTGAGAGACACACCTGAACGCACAGAATTACTCTACTCTCTCTAATCTTTCACGAGCTTTTTCTCATAACGTGAAACTTCTTATCTGCTCTAAATGTTGTAATACTTGCTTTATCCTAGAAGCACTCTAGATTACAAATTCTGTTTTTACCTCAATTGTTTTAATTCCTCAAGTGACTCTGCGCAGTCTGTATACTTGAGAGGACTAAGAGATCTTTCTCTTAGACGTTGGTTGTAATAATCTTTCAAGATTAGTGGATTAAGTCCTTGTTGAAGGCGAAATCACCTTGGCCGGGTGGACTGGAGTAGCTTTGTGTTATAAGCGAACCAGTATAAAATCCTGTGTGATTTTATTTTGCAAAAATGCTTATTTTCCAAAACAATTCAAACCCCCTTTCTTGTTTTTCTCACCTTTAGCAAGTGGGTCTTCAAAAAGAAGACTGACGTGGATGGTAAGGTACATACCTATAAGGCAAGACTGGTTGCAAAAGGATATAAACAAATTCATGGGGTTGACTATGATGAAACCTTTTCACCAGTTGCAATGCTTAAATCTGTTCGGATTTTACTTGGTATCGCTGCATATCATGATTATGAAATATGGCAGATGGATGTCAAAACTGCTTTCCTTAATGGGAATCTTCTTGAGGATGTGTACATGACACAACCTAAAGGATTTGACATACCAGAAGAAGCCCAAAAGATATGTAAGTTACAAAGATCAATCTATGGATTGAAGCAAGCTTCCAGAAGCTGGAATCTTCATTTTGATGAAACGGTAAAACAATATGGATTCATCAAGAACAAAGATGAGCCTTGTGTCTACAAGAAGGTTAGTGGGAGCATGATCGTTTTCCTGGTATTATATGTAGATGACATATTACTCATTGGAAACGATGTCCCTACCCTGCAACAAGTAAAGTCTTGGTTGGGGAAATGCTTTTCTATGAAGGACCTAGGTGAAGCAGTCTATATATTAGGAATCAGAATCTATAGAGATAGATCACAAAAGTTGCTTGGCCTAAGTCAGAGTATGTACATAGACAAAGTGCTGAGACGCTTTAATATGCATGATTCTAAGAAAGGATTTGTACCTATGCAACATGGCTTGTGTCTATCAAAAACACAATCCCCTTTAACTAAGGAAGAAAGGGATCGCATGAATAAGATTCCATATGCATCTCCAATAGGATCTATCATGTATGCCATGTTATGTACTCGACCAGATGTCTCGTATGCTTTAAGTGTAACCAGTAGGTACCAATCTGATCCGGGTGATGCCCATTGGGTAGCTCTCAAGAATATCCTTAAGTATTTGAGAAGGACTAAGGAATCATTCTTGATATATGGAGGTCAGGAAGAGTTGGCTGTAATTGGATACACCGATGCTAGCTTCCAAACAGATAAGGATGACTTTAAATCGCAATCTGGTTATGTGTTTTGCTTAACCGGTGGCGCTGTAAGCTGGAAAAGTTCAAAGCAAGATACAGTTATTGATTCTACAACGGAGGCCGAGTATATTGCTGCCTCAAGTGCAGTAAAGGAAGTTGTTTGGATCAAAAAGTTCATTAGTCAACTTGGCATAGTTCCTAATATTGTGGATCCCATTGGTCTCTATTGTGATAACAATGGTGCTATCGCACAAGCTAAGGAGCCTAGATCTCACCGATGATCCAAACACATACTTAGGCGTTATCACCTCATTTGAGAGATAATAGATAGAGGAGATGTGAAAATATGCAGAGTACCTACACTTGACAATATTGCTGACCCCCTGACAAAGCCTCTTGCGCAGCAGAAGCATGATGGTCATACTAGATCTATGGGCATTAGGGGTATGCCTGATTGGCTCTAGTGTTAGTGGGAGATTATTGGTGTAAGCCCTAGAGGCCAATACTTTTGGTACTTGTATCAAATTATTTATTAATAATAAAAGGCTTTTTCTTTATTATGTTTGTTTAATAAAGTCCCTAGAATAGCTAGTCCGTTTAATGTATCAAGTATGACTTAATCATGAGATCACATTAAACATAAGGACATTATTCTTAAAGTATCCGTAGTCAAGCTTTATTGTGAAGTGGGATAACATTAAAGCATGAAGACTATTATGTTTATAGACTGATGATCACATCTCATGGATCATGGATAAAGAGTTATCAAGTCTTAAACATATGTATGAATATTAAGAGTAATATTTATACTAGATTGACCCACTATGAGAATACTATATAGAATGTTATGCAAAGTGTCATAAGTTATTCTCATGGTGATAATGGTGTATACCACCGTTCGACCTGAAACCACTATGGTCTCTAGATGTAGAGTTGAGTGCCTTATTGCTGATCAAACGTTGTCCGTAATTGGATGACCATAAAGACAGTTGATGGGTACTCCACGAAGCATGCTAAGGGACATGAGTGACCTAGATGGAATTTTCCCATCCCGCGTAACAGGATAAATGTCTATGGGCCCAATATTGAACTGGACAAGGATGACACGGTCTATGCCTTGTGTTCATATGACATTTTCGTGTCTTGGGTAGCAGTGATGTGTTGCTAGATACCGCTCACTAATTTTTATGTTAAATATGTGATTTAATATAATTTCCAATGTCGCGAAAACCTATAGGGTCACACACAAAGGACGGATTGATGAGAGATAGAGTAATTACGGAATACCGTAACGTACAGTGCCCTTAAGTGAATTATAGAACATCTTAAGGTACAGTGTACTTAAGTAGAAGACGAAATATGGTAAGGTACCACGCACTTAAGTGATTTTGGCATATTATAAGATATGGGCCATATACACTTGAGTGGGCTTTTTAGCTTGCAGCCCACACAAGTGTTCTATAAATAGAACCCTTGTGTAGAAGCATTGTTACAGTTGCAATTTCATTTCTCTCTCTCTCTCTCTCTCTCTCTCTCTCACTTAAAGCCTTCATTCGAAGCAGCTAGCACTGAGATTGAAGGAGTCCGTTTGTGTGGATTGAGTAGAGGCGTTGTCATTTCTCAACATGCATGATCGCTCCGTAGATCTGCATTAAAGGTCATAATCGCCACAAGAGGTAACGATTCTATCACTGATCATCCCAATTCGTAAGGATCATTAAAGGAGAAATTTTAAATTCCGTTGAGTTTTGGATCGCCCTTCTCCTTCACGATGAACATAAGTGAATGATCAGTGAAATAAATAAAATAAAAGAAAGCAAAAAGGAAACTCCGGTATAGGTGACCCTCACAAAGTCATTTAAACCAAAAAGTTGTAAAAATTTGTCGCAAAAGAAAAAGAAAAAGAAAAAGAAAAACTCACCCACTGTTAGTTGGTTCAGAGGTATCTGGCGCTGAACTCGGTAGGGTGGATTACGATCCGATCCCCCACAACTGCAGTTGGGTCAAATAAAAAGGGTTTACAAAGATTTATGTTCCAGGAACCCCATGTTTAGATTATAATCCCTAACAGCTCACTCTGCTATGAAGCATGTACGGATAACGGGCTTAATGTGATTGCGCCTGAATGAAAAGGACACAAAAAGAGATGAAGACGCAGGCCTAAGAATTATGGGATAATATGGGTTGGTTAATATAGGAATGGAGTCTATGTCCGTATTTTTCGGATAAGTGTCATCATGATACCCTTAGTTCACTCAGTTAGTACCTATCACAGCATCCCGACTTGAACTTAGAAATCTTTTAGCCTGAATCACTCGTTGACACCAGTTTTTCTTCTATGAGTTTTTTTTATTGTTTTGCTTGAGGACTAGCAAGGGTTTAAGTGTGGGAGAGTTTGATGACACTGAAATTCACCGTATTTTCGACTCTGATTTCGCATGCATTCTAGTTGTTTTATTATCATTTTGTTATGTTATTACTATGTTTCTCTTTGTTTTCAGGTTTTCAGTCTAATCGGAGCCCCGATCGAGAAAAGGAGTGAAAACGAGCTAAAAACCCTAAAATTTAGCATTTTACACTTGTGGCTCCCACTGTGGCTGGGGCCATGGGCCCTGCCATGACGTGTCCTAGCTCAATTTCCCTCAACTGCCACGTTCCCCACTACCTCCACTTGGGCGCCACACTTTGCTCTTATGGCGGGCGCCATGGTGTTGTGGCGGGCGCCACAAGAAGGAAATTTTTCCCTCCTAAATTCAAACTGAAGGGCATCCTTGTCTTTTCCATTATTTTACTTGCCTATAAATAGAGACTCATATTCATTTGTTTAATCATCCAAACTTAGAGCAGATGCAAACTTAGAGGAAACTTAGTTTCACTTAGGCATATATTCAGTATTTTAAAGTGGTAATCGCTTCGCATTGGGGTGTTACCACAATTGTGTAATCAAGTCTGTGATCGAGTCTGTAATCGAGTTTGGAGACCTTTTGAAGGAAGTTAATCCTACCGCCATTTTCATTTCCGCTTCGCATCTTATTCAACCCTCCGATTGGAGCAGGTTTTTATTGCTTGCCTTTATCAATTTTATTTTCCCGCACTCGCTTTACTTTATTGATTTTTCGCACTCGCTTTACTTTATTTATTTCCCGCACTCGCCTTACTTTATTTATTTTCCCGCACTCACTTTACTTTATTTATTTCTCGCACTCGCTTTACTTTATTTATTTCTTGCACTTGCACTACTTTCATTTATTTCCCGCACTCGC
Organism: Lathyrus oleraceus; assembly: GCF_024323335.1. NCBI lineage: Eukaryota > Viridiplantae > Streptophyta > Magnoliopsida > Fabales > Fabaceae > Lathyrus > Lathyrus oleraceus. Next base: position 62,474,376 of record NC_066579.1, on the reverse strand, counting down.
ACTACTTTTATTTATTTCTCGCACTCGCATTACTTTTATTTACTTTCTGCACTCACACTACTTTTATTCAAATTAAATGCACCTTTGCTTTACCATGTCTAACTAAACCTATAAGGTTAGAATGTAAGGATCGTAATTGAACCGATTATCCGTACAATTGTTCGTAAAAATACTTAAGGGCTATTTTGACTTTCAACTTAAGTTTTCCCGCACTTAATTTCCGTTGGGTAAGATCGAAAACCGTCCAACATCTTTTTAAACTTAGTAGTTTTTAACTATTTCAAATACAGCGAAAGCGTTTTGTTTAGTTCATTAGGAGTTTTTAACTTAAGAAGCAAAGTGATTTTAAAACTATTTTCGGACGCGTTTATAAGTTTAGAGTCTGGTTCGTGAGAACCTCTTTTGGTTAAGAAATCTAGGTTAAAATACTTTTCAACTTAGTCAAGATACTATATTTCTTAAAAATAGGTTTACTACTCTAACGTAATGCGCGCCTTTTTATAAGAGACAATAAGAGGGTTTGATTAGGGAGTACAACTTGGTTTTGAATACGCGAAAGCGACAATTCTCGTTAAATTGGTTCTTTTCAAATTGATTAGCAAGTACTTGGATTATTAATTGATTATGTGAATTACATTCGAGTCTGTCTTTATTAATTAAATTTTATTTAACACTTTATTTCTCATTGTAAACTCTAAAAACCCCCTATTTCGATTACCTTAGATAAACACCATAACAATAGATAACGATAGATTGACACTTGGTCTTTGTGGATTCGACAATCTTTTATATTACTCTAACGCGTTCGTATACTTGCGAAAAGCACGCATCAAGTTTTTGGCGCCGTTGCCGGGGGCCAATTTCTTCAAATTTCGTACCCTGTTGTTATATCGTTTAGACTTAGGTTATTTCCCGCCGGTCAATACGAAGAACTCGCAGCACCAGAAGCTTAGTATACCCTTTGGCGGAACCTGAACGTTACGCTCGCGCACGTTTATTCTTTGATAGAATTAGGAGAGCTATGGCCGAAGATCAAAACCAAAGACCTCTTAAGGATTTCGCTCAACCATCCAACGAAGAACCTAGTTCTAGTAAAGTAAACCCAACCATCCCAGCTAATAATTTTGAACTTAAACCCTCCCTGTTGCAACTAGTGCAATAGAGATAATTCGCAGGTCTCGCTACTGAGAACCCAAACCAACAATTAAAAATCTTTCTCCAATTAGCAGGCACTTTTAAAACCAATGGAGCTTCTCTTGAGGCAATCCGTTTAAGATTATTCCCTTTTTCCCTCAAAGATAAAGCCCTATCATGGTTAGATTCCCTTCCACCCAATTCCATTACGACTTGGGTTAACCTTAGAAGAGTATTCCTTGCTAGATGCTTTCCCCGAAGTAAGACCGCCGTTCTTCGAAACCACATAACTAGATTTACCCAGAACCAAGGAGAATAGTTGTTCGAAGCTTGGGAGAGATATAAAGAGATGTTAAGAGATTGCCCACATCATGGTTTAGAAAATTGGTTAATCATTCAGACCTTCTATAATGGACTTCACTATAACACTAAGATGACCATCGACGCTGCCGCAGGCGGTGCTCTGATGAACAAACCTTATCCTGAAGCTAGCGCCCTCATCGAAGATATGGCTCAAAACCATCAATCAAGGGGAGTCGAACGAGCGATGGTTGTGAAGAAGGAAGTCCAAGGAAGAGTGCATGAACTAAGCTCTATAGACATGATGCAAGCTAAAATGGACGCATTAGCCCTCAAGGTCGAGCATATGTGCATAAACCCGAATACTGTAGCCACAGTTTCGTCAGATTGTAAGATATGTGGAACCAAAGGATACCAATCTGCAGAATGCAGTCTATTAAACGAAACCCACTCTGAGCAAGTGAACTACACCCAAGGGAACCCATATTCGAATACCTATAACCCTAGATGGAGGAATCACCCAAACTTCTCCTATAAGAACAATAACCTTATCCAAAATAATGCACCTCCGAGACCAGGTTAGCAAGCCCCAAGATCAAATCAACCTATGCAACCTGTACCACCAAAGCCGAGCCTTGAGAAAATTATGGAAATTTTTATCACTGCTCAAACCTAACAAAACAAAGAGTTCATGAACCAAAACATTCATGTTAACGAATTGATTACCCAGTTAGGAACCAAGGTTGACCAAATAGTTACTCATACCAAGATGCTTGAAACCCATATCTCTCAGGTAGCTTTAAACCAAGCCCCCCAAACCACACCTGGAGGACAGTTCCCCGGACAACCTCAACAAAATCCGAGAGGGCAAGCCAATGCCATTACCCTACAAAGTGAGAATGCTTATGATGAGCCACCAAACCCAAGATTGAGTGAACCCAAAACTTCTAAGGAATATACCGAACCCACGGACGAAGTAAAGGAACCAGAGGAATATGGAAACCGGGAAGGTCAACAAAAAGGAGAAAAACCTAAAGATAAAACTTACGTACCATATCCTCAAAGACTCAAACAAACCCAGACCAATAACCAATATTAGAAATTTATTAAGGTTATAGAAAAACTTCACGTAGAAATCCCTTTCATAGAAGCCATTACCCAAATACCATCTTAATATTTGCACCTATTATGAAACCCCCTGATTGGTCAGAACCTTTTGAGATAATGTGCGACGCTAGTGATTATGCCTTTGGAGCCGTTCTAGGGCAAAGGAGAGATACAAAATTACTGCCATTTATTATGCCAGTAGAACCCTAGACACTGCCCAACTCAACTACGCAACAACTGAAAAGGAATTACTCGCTGTAGTTTTCGCTATAGACAAATTTAGATCCTATCTATTAGGATATAAAATTATAGTTTACACCGATCATGCTGCCGTTCATTACCTATTAAGAAAAAAAGATGCCAAACCCAGGTTACTCCGATGGATTCTGTTACTACAAAAGTTTGATTTAGATATAAGAGATAAAAAAGGCACTGAAAATGTAGTAGCCGATTACCTTTCTAGGCTAGAACACCTAAAACTAGACTTAGTACCCATAAATGATGACATTGCTTACGATAGACTGATAGCTAGACTAGAAACCATTGAAGATGATAACCTAGGCCCTCATGAGCACTTCCAAAAATCCTTAGCAGTAAGTAACGTACCATGGTATGCAGACTTTGTTAATTGCCTAGCTGCTGATATCGTACCCCCTGATCTTGACTACCACCGCAAGAAGAAGTTCTTCAACGATGTGAGAAACTTTCATTGGGACGAACCGCTCCTTTTCAAAAGGGGTAAAGATGGCATTTTTCGCCGTTGCGTTCCAGAAGAGGAGGTAAAAAGTATAATTGAGCATTGTCACTCTGCACCCTATGGTGGACATGCGAGCACCTCTAAGACATACGCCAAGATTCTTCAAGCTGGCATATTCTGGCCTACCATGTGGCGTGATGTCCATGCTTGCATTGTCAAATGTGATAGATGCCAACGCACTTGAAACATTTCAAGGCGTGACGAAATGCCTCTAAGAAACATTCAGGAAGTAGAACTCTTGGACGTATGGGGTATATATTTCATGGGACCTTTCCCACCATCCTTAGGAAACAGGTATATCTTAGTAGCTGTGGATTACGTGTCTAAGTGGATTTAAGTCATAGCTGCACCCACAAACGACACTAGGGTGGTGATCAAGCTATTTAAGAACTATATATTCCCTAGATTTGGAACACCCCGTTTAGTCATAAGCGATGGAGGATCACACTTCATATCGAGAATATTTGATAAACTTTTAAGAAAATATGGAGTTAGGCATAGAGTACCAACACCATACCATCCACAGACTAGTGGCCAAGTAGAAGTATCCAATAGGGAGATAAAACAAATCCTAGAAAAAAACTGTTTCAATATCTAGGAGGGACTGGTCTCAAAAGCTTCAAGAAGCATTATGGGCCTATAGAACCGCTTTCAAAACCCCCATAGGAACTACTCCCTACCAACTGGTCTATGGAAAATCCTGTCACTTGCCTTTCGAATTAGAGCATAAGCCCTATTGGGCCATTAAAACTTTGAATTTAGACTACCTGACCGCTGGTGAAAAGCTTAACCTTGACATTCACAAACTAGAAGAATTCAGGCAATCTGCCTACGAGAATGCCAAGATATACAAAGAGAGAACAAAAGCCTGGCACGACAAAAGAATAGTAAAGAAAGATTTCAATATAGGCGACCCTGTTCTCTTGTTCAACTCTAGGTTACGACTCTTCCCAGGGAGGCTACGCTCAAGATGGACTGGCCCTTTTGAAGTATCCAAGATCCTGAGATCCGGAGCCGTAGAAATCAAGAACGAGACTCGTAGTCCATTCGTTGTAAATGGATAAAGACTGAAGCTTTACGAAGGAGGAGATATTCCAGCAGACTACTCAAGCCACACACTGATTGATCCACCGATCCCAACTACAGGTGTAAAACTTCCGATCGTCAAGCTAATGACGTTAAACAAGCGTTGCGTGGGAGGAAACCCATATTTTTCTTACCTTGTTTTATTTTTTGCATTTACTTTATTTCATTTTTATTTTTTATTTTTTATCATATCTTCACCGAGACTAAATATTTGAATGGTTTGTATTTTCAGGATCCCTTTTCCTAACTTTTACAGGATGTAGGACTTCGACGATATGCACGTAACCTATAGAGATGACGCTCAGAGAGAGCGCTACATAGCTCTTTACCAGCGCCCTATGGCACCCACACGTTATCCATATAAGCACTGCATGGAAGCTCTGGGTATCAAGCCGAGTATCCGATTTCTGAGCCACCAGCTCCATTGGGACGAGTTCGCTGACGATTTGAGTAACACCTATAGGAACTTGACATTGGAGTTCCTCAGTTCATTTGATTATGACCCTTACTCTGGACCGGATGGGTATGCTTCTTTCAAGCGCTTTGGAGTTGAGTACTCTTTCATCCAGAAAGAGTTCGGTGACCTATTAGGCTTCCAGACCACCACTGACACTATCCCTGAGACACCGATGGGATACTTTCTTGGGAAGGAAGTGGAAAAGTTCTGGAGTGACATCTCAGGTGGAGGGAGCTAGGATCCTTCTACTCAGTTACCCCAGGCTATACATAACCCTGCTTTTAGATACTTCCAGATGATACTGGCACATTCCTTCTTAGGAAGACCAAATGCTGAGACGTTACTAAGTGAGGAGGAGATCTTCCTATTGTTTTGTGCATCCCAGTCTCGTCCACTGGCATGTGGGAACTTTCTGTTATGTGGCCTCAGTGGTGTTTCCAGATCGTCCGAAGGAGTCATTCATCTAGGAGGGATCATCACACAGATTACCATCGCCCTAGGTCTATCTTGCAAGTTGTTACATCTCCGGACCTATTGTGGGTACACTACCATGGATATCGACTTTTGCTTGACTAGAGGGTTGATGAGGAGATCCTTGTTCAACCCAAGACAGAGTTCAGCAACACTCTCCCCAAATAAATCTTTCCATCTTAGAGTACTAAATTCTATGCGCAACTCAAGGAATTGATCTTTCATCCCATCCATCTTTTTATAAACATCTGGACCTTCAGACGACACAAAATAGTAGATAGTGTCCTCAACATGAGGCAGAGTGTGAATGATTGGAAGAGGCATTTACATGACTGAGCTAGATGTCGGCAGAGAAACAAACGTTGGTGTATACCCCTCCGACACAAAATTTGGTGGCATTCCCCAAGGGAATCCAACAGGCATAGAAGGAATGGGCTGGCTAGCAGTAGTCACAATTACAAACGACGAAGCAATCTCAGAAATGAAAGTCCTCTGAGGAGGAGGAGTTCCAAGAGACGGTGATGGTTGGTTCTGAGCAGCATAAGTCTGGAAATCTCATCCTTCAACTCTCTATTCTCTTGCTCTAGATGCTCTATTCTCTTCAGTTAATTAGCACGAGTGTTGTAGTGGTAAGTCAGCATGGCTGATGCGCAAAAGAAGAACTGATAAGACATCTGGCGGAAGAAACCTGTTATGCAAATGATGCATGAAATGCAATGTTTTTTTTATTGTTTTTAATTTCAAGGAATATATGAAGTCTCATTTTCAAATATATATATTCAAATAATAACAATTAATAATAACAATTCGATTGAACATAAAATCTCTTTTTATTCATAAAATTGGAAGGATTACATTGAGTACATTTTCAAAAACCAAAGTACAAATACAAGAGAAAAGGAAACTATCATCCTAAGGATCCCTAGAAACTACATCAGATGATCTGGATATGGGTGCATACTTCCTTCGGATGCCTCAAATATTAGACTCAAAGGATGTCTTCATTTGAGCCTTCTCGAGGACAAGTTGATCAACTATCTTCTTCCAAGCACCGGAAGGCCGAGGCATACTAGAGGAAACTAAACCCTCTGGTTCCCTTTGTCTCTTCATTGCATGGTCTTCAAGAATCTAAATAAGTACATCCTTGTCTTTAAACTCAAGCTGCAACTCCTCATGCTTTCGGGTCAAAGCATGGAACCACTCTTCCCACATATCTCTCTCTTGCTTCATCTAGGAGAGTGTGTCTTCCAACTCCTCTAACATGGGCACAAGTTGATAATCTGGAAAAGTGAATCAGCTATAGAGAGGGTCATAGAACTGAACCGAAACACTCAGAAGTCCTTCAACCATATTAGTAGATGATGTAGCGGCGTATTCGTTACCATTAGAGATATTGACTAAATCCAAGGTAAATCATACAAGTCGAGTCGCCACCGCACTTCTATTTATCCAAAGGAATGGTTAGAAAGCGATCAAAAACCTAAAAGTTTTATCGAATCAAAAACTAGTAAAAATGTCAGAGATCTGGGTAAGGGGGTTGGTTATTCAATGGGAAGGTGTTAGGCACCCAAAGCATCCTAGGTACTCCTAGGGAGCCCTTTTCACATTTGTTGCAAAGGTTGTTGTTTTTTTTTTTTAAATTTATTTGTGCAAACATGATTGAAGGGATGAGAAAAGCGTGTATATTTATCTAATGTACTACTTACTAAAAGAAGGGTCAAAAGGAAATGACTCGCATGGACGTCGCATCCACTGCATACGTATCTCATCTGAATCTGAGAATCAGAGTCTTCATAGCTCGGCTACCTATGGGTTAAAGAGGAGTGTGCTCGCTAAGACATCGTGTCTTATGCCTACGTATCTCATCTGAGATGAAAATCAGAGCAAAACATAGTTCGACCACCTATGGGGTAAGGGTTGTGTTTTGGGGTGAACGACGTTACTACGCAATCTACCGGATGCTCGACCTTTGGAGACTTACTCGCCTATAGTAGAAGGAGATAACATGTTCTTAGGAGAAGAAAAATCAACGAGTTTGGGGTGTTTAGGGATGCTCATGCAAAAAGGCAGTCCTAGATGAAGGAACCGCGCTACCTTAAATGACATGCCACGAGAGGCTACACGAAACCTAAGAAATCGGTAACATGCGGGAAAAGTAAAGGGATCGAGAGATCTACCGTACGTATAAAGATCCGAAGTAACAACAATTAAAGAGATAAGAAACCCAGAGATCTCTCAAGCTAGCACCATCAAAGAAAGTGAGTCAGTACAGGTAATCGGAATAAACCTCCAGGTGGTATCCCACAAATAAAGTGGAACACTAGGCAAGCCGTCTCTACAAGAGTCATATGAGCCCTCACAAAACAAAACTCAACAAACAAGTTAGAGAAACAAGATAGGGTAATCAAGAGTTGCCCCCAAATCAAAATGTAACCACATGAATCATGCCATTAAAATTCACAAAAAGCTCACAAAAAGCAACCAAGGGTAGGAGGCCTAAACCTCTTGTCAAACACATGCATCAAAAGGGTATCAAATTCACCCATAATACCTCATACATTCAGAGCATTCAAATTAAAAGCATAAAGTAATGGGAATAACGCAAACCTGACTGGAGAGATCGAATGAAATTGAATTGCCCAGTTGGGTTTGCAAAGCAATCTGAGGGTTTATATGAGAGGGAATTGGTTCTCTGCCGATGAGTTCCCTTCAGTCTCTGGAGGTTGCTCTGAACTCTGTTAGCTCTTCTCTCACTATCTTTTTCCCTGCCAGGGTAATAGGAATCAAATCCTTTTGTTTCACTGAAACTCTGAATTTATAACCTAATTTTTGTGGACCTGTGGGCTCAAATGAGAGAGGCCCAAGTCCAAAATTTTTCTGTTATATTTTATTTATTTATTTATTTATTTATTTATTGTTATTATTATTATTATTATTATTATTATTATTTTTTGCGTTCTTTTTTTTTTAATTTTTAAACATGTGGGCTTCGCCTAGCGAGCATGACAGTTCAAGAAATTCCTCTGAGCGTAGGTGATTCTGGTGGCTTTTCTTGGGACTCGCTAAGCGACCCATTCTGCTCGCCTAGCGAGCATGACAACTCATGAACAAACTTTTGCTCCTTCAAGATTAACATTTTGACTGACGAATAGACCCCATTTGAACCTGTTGGAAGTATCTCAAGCCATTCCCTTGGGTTGACTGATCATCTAAATAGAACCCACAAAGTGTCTTGGATGATACTCAAGCTTCAAACAAAAGATGTTAGTGACACATTTTTGTGCTTTTGGTTAGTAAACAAAAGTAAGAGAAACAATGATGTATAATTCAAGAATGGTTGGTGATCTCAAACCAATCACAAGGAGTACCACCTAAAGGCAAAGGGAACCAAGATGCTAAAGATCCTTCAGGCAATGCAAATGCAATGTTATGATGCCATGAGGGATCTTAGGGTCAAAATTGGGGTCTTACAGATGACACAAACAAGAATTTCACATGATGTTGCTTGAAGTCCAAGGGATCTAATACAAAGGATGACAACTTCCTTAGCTCTTTCAATTCAGGAAATCTGAAATTGTACTTCTTAGTGTTCCTTCGTCCACTACCCATGGTCTGAAAATATTTGCAAATAAGACCTTAGTTTCCTTGAAATTTATTTCCTGTGATGAATGTCATGATGCGTCTGTATGCATGAATATCACACACAAGGAAAACACAAACAAAGGTCAAGGGATGGATCAAGTCATCGTTAGGATCAATTATCCATTTTGGTGGATTATGGTTTTCAACTTATCAACACCGAAGTTCCATTAATATTGACAAGACTTGATCGGATCAACCATGAATCAAAGGGTTTGTTGTGAGTCATGAGCGTGGAGTCAGGTTAAGAACCATTCCAAAGGAGTGTACTGAGGGTAAAAACCTATAGATCATGTTCAACAAAATTCCCCGAGTATTAATCACATCTACCGGATATTATAGGTTAGGATGACTGACTCATCAACCCATAATATTCTCAAGAGAAACTCGTCTGAGTGTAGTATCGCGTAACCACTGTGATCAAGTCTACACTTGAACAGTCTCCGCAATACGTCCTAAAATAGGCATAGTTGGGTCAAATGTTCTACAGTCCTCAGCTTCTCGGACGCTAAATCAGAGAAAGCAATGCATATCTACAAATATCTTGTGTGACATCAGTAACTCTAAAGAGTTCTCGACTGAGTAGATGGGTCTCAAGCCAACTTGTTAAGGACTACTCCACACAAGTTGAACATGACTATACCATCCTTTTATCGTGATTACACTCAAGTTCGGGTTAGAACTTATCTCACCACTCAGAGATCACCAAGCACAACAGAAAGATTATATCACACAAAGAATATATACAAACATCAAATATACAAATATATATACATAAAAAAGTAGGCTAAACACGCTGAGGACTACTCCCCATCAGATTCGCCATTTAATTTCTGTAGCGGTAAATTCATGACGATCAAGCTATGGACAAACTTTACGTCAATAAAACTAGAGTCACCACCGTGATTTTATTGTTTCCAAAGGAAAAGGGAATACTACGAACAAAACCCAAGAATAAGAAGTTTTCAAATCAAAACTAATAAAATGCCAAAGATTACAGGTAAGGGGGTTGGTTATACAAAGGGAAGGTCTTAGCACCCAAATTGTCCTAGGTACTCCTAGGGTGCCTTTTTTGTGTGCATGTGTTTTTGAGTATAAATCATGTTTGATAAAATATAGATTGTGGGGATGAGAAAATAATTCGTTGTTTATATTTTTGTGTTTGACAAGACCTTCGGTCTTGTGCCTACGTACCAACAAAAAATGAGGGATCAAAACTTAGTAGTTCGTGGTAAAAATTTCAAATAGGTTGGTGAGTTGATTTTAACAAAAATTTAAATGAAAAGGCACAAAGAGGCCAAAGATTTTAACGGGGTGCTAATTCTTTTTGTCTTTTCAAACTTAAGTCAATATGGTGAAGTTTATTTACAAATTTGATTAAGCAAAAGTTTGAAAATTCATTGGCATAAGGCCAAAGTTTCTAATCATTAAAACATATCTAAGTTTGAAATCACAAGCAAAGAAAGTTTTTGAAAAGAGGGAGAGATTTTGAAATTAAAGAAGTGGGAAGAAATGAAAAGACTACCCTAAGCATAAATTTAAAAGTTAAGGGTTGAAAAGATATGATCAATGGGATGCAATCCAACAGACAATAATGTCATATAGAAACCTATTTTCCTTTGGACTCTAATCAAGCAATAAGAAATAAGAAACGATCAATGTCCATGTATCATAAAGATCAAGGGATCAAATAAAGATAGCCACATCTTAGCAAGCATTCCAATATCTAGCAGTCTTTCAATGTATCATATGAAATATTCCATGATCAACTCAGAATAAAACATTAGACATAACCAATAAAAAAATAACCATTAAGCACAGGGAGAAAATAGTATATGAATCCAAGGAATCCAAGGTTTTGCATCAGATGAAGGAACAAGAAGAGACAACTCGGTCTCAAATGTTGGCATTGGCCAAGTCCTTTAGCACAGGGAAAGTTGCCTAATCCTAAGTCCAAAGCTCAGATCAAGTCCCAACAATCCACCAAATGTTTTTAGGGTTTTTTTGTTATTAGGTGTTTTAGGGTCCTAAGACCACAAACAAAATCAAAACACACAAACAATATATACAATCACAATATATGGCTCAAGTGAACAAAGTGATATATGTAAATGGAAATGAATGATAAATGACGGAAATTTAAGTTTCATAAAATAATTGACTTGAAAGGAATGACATAATGAAATAGAGTTAGTCAATGGTTATTCAAATGTTAGTGTTGAGTTTTAATTGATTAAGTCATTCTTTGGAGAATACTCAACCTTTCATTCACAAGTATGAATCTTTGAACCAATACATCATCCATGAGAAGGGCTCTAACTTGGATAATTCAACAAGTATTCCCATAGCTCTCATGAAAGGAAAAAAGTTCAAGTTTCCACACAATGCCATGAAGAATGGGAGACTTACAATCTCACTTAATAGAATGTTATGCCTTGAGGGTCAAATTTAGCTCTATGTTAAGCAATCGTAACTGGACTTATATAGAAGTCACAACTATCTGAGGTCGAGAAATAAAAATATAGGTGTTAATGCATGTTAGAGATTTGGTACAAAGAACCAAACTCCTAAAACATACCACACACTAAAAGAAAATGGGAGGGACCTATCTCAGTCAGACTTGTATTGATTCATTGACACAAGGTCATTGTTGAATCAATTAGAATTTCGACATTAGATATTTTATTGGTTAAATGAGGGAATGTGGAAGAATAATAATGAAGATGAAGAGGGAAGGGGAAATAGAAACACAAATTGATCATGAGAGGAATTTCATATGATCAATACCATCCATTCATTTTGGGAGATGAAATGTACATTTCATCAATCCCTTAAATCCAATGGTTTTTATCAAAAAAAAGTCAAATCAACCATGAACAAGATCCAAACAGAAAGTCAAACATCACACGAGCATAAAAATGGCTCAACATAATTTTTAAACATTTAATCAATTAAAGATTTTAAAAATGAATAAAAATGCATTTTAATTTGGACAAAACCTCAAATTCCTTCAAAACACCAAATAAATTGCCAAGGAATTTATCCAAGGCCAAACAAGGTTAAAGGACCTTAAACAAGAATTTTCACAAGTTTTAGAAAGTCAGAATTATTTTAAAATAATTAAAAATATGCAAAAAAACATTTATTTCATGAAAAATAACAAAATTAATCCCAAAAATGATTTTAATTCAAAATATGTAAGGGAAAAATATTTAAATATTTTCGTTGAAAATCCGATATTTTTGGGATTAAAAATGAAATTTCTATGAATTAAATAAAATAAGTGGATTAAATGGAAATTCATAAAATACAAAAAAACAAGGGCCATTAGATCTCCCTTATTAATTGAGGTGACGGATCTGATGGCCAAGTGTGCGCTTCACACCATACACCTCAGTCAACGCGTGAGAGGGATGGTAATCACAAGGAGCAATCAAGATTAAAACATTTCAAATGCATCAGAAGGTTTGGAGAGTGTCAACGCACCACCAAAGCCCTAACTCCGATCTTTTTCTCTAGTGGACCTCACCAGACTGGTCCACCACCAACCTTCACCAAAATAAAAAGTGTGGACATTATTTTTAAGGAAAAATGCCCATGAGCTTGAATCTGACCTCCATTTCATCCAATTCCAAGTATATTGAAAGATACATGGATTTAAAATTTGAGGTTCATGATCTGAGTTGCTTCGATTTGACCTCAAAGTAACTCAATCTTGTTGCCTACATTGGTAAGACATCAGACAACCAATAATCCAACAAAATAGTTGAGAAGTGAGGGAGAATCGAAGGAGAGAAGTTTGAGAAAAATCACCTTCGGGTAGCTCCAATTCAGCTTGATCTTGCTTCCAATTTGCCTTGGCTCGACTCTAGAAGCTTGTAGGAAGTGAAATGAATCAATGAGACACTTGGATTCTTGGAGTTTCAATCTCAAATCAAAAGGAGAATTGAAACTCTATTTCAAGTGAAATCTTCAAGTTTATCTTTTAATGGAAGATAAGGGTGCAAGGGTTCAAAGCTTGGGCAGAAGAGATCCTCTTTCTGATCACAATGGACCTGGATTTATAGGGTAGCAAGTTGCTTTTCACACACTTTTGAATTTTTCCAATTTTAGCAACATTGGTGCATGGATACATGGGAAAAAATTTGGACCCAATTCATGATGTGATCCCACTCCAATTCATGCACAATGGATCCTGACACATTAACATGCAAGCATGCAAAAGGAAATGGTCAATTGAATTCAAATTTTGCCAAAACAAACCTATGAAAGGAACCATGTGCAAGTCCCTCAAATATTGACCAAATGAAGTGGTATTGAACTTTTTAGAAATGTGACATTAAGTGGAACAACTTTGATGTTGAACACTTTTGAATTTTAAGCTTGGATCATAATCAATTTTGAGGTGGAAGTTTGAGAAATCAAACATAATTGAAAATTTTCTAAGTACCAAGCCAATGACCACTTCTTCCACCTTGAATAACTTTTGCTATGAGCTTCAAATGAAAATGGTTACTTCATAAAACTTGTATCTATTTCATACCTTTTCAATTTTGACACAAATTTTACCTCATTTGGATTTGGCATGAGGGACTTATGTATATTAGAAGTTGAGGAAAATTGCTTGTTCAATGGTAATGGCCCAAAATGACCTATAATGTTTCCTCTTGGCACATGCCATTGCATGTTGAATTTGATAATTCTCAAAGAATAAAAGTTGGAAATGACATCTTGAAATAATCATGAAACTTGTATGGTCATCATCTCATAAAAATTGAACATGTTATGGTCCTTGGAAGTTGACCTCCTATCTAGGGCACAAACAAAATGACCTATAATCTTTCACCATAAATAATGACTTTCCAAGAAAAAGTAGCTCTTGATGTCAACATGAAAGTTTTTTGGAATTTCATAAGGAGTAAAATTTTCTCTTAAGATCATTTTTATATTGTAAGACCCTAAGATCCCTCATGGCATCATAACATGGCATTTACATTGCCTCAAGGATCATAAGCACCTTGGCTCCTTACCTTTGGGGTGGGGTCTCTTGTGAGTGGTTTGAGATCACCAAGCATGCTTGAATTGTATATCATTGCTTGTTCTCATTTTTTTTACTAACCAAAAGCACAAAAATATGTCACTAACATCTTTTGTTTGTAGCTTGAGTAGTCACAAAGTCAAAAGCTTCTAGGAGATCTTATGGACATTGATATGGTCAAGAGAAGATGAAAGCAAGCATGGAAATGGTTCCCAAAGCTCTCATCCATCAAATATGCCCCCCAAGTATCTTAATTCATCATTTTGATCAAAGCAAATCAAAGGTTTTGAGGTTTGTTTCCCAAGGAAGCCCTAATTCATCTGTTCATCAACTGTGCCTTGCTCATGAAGCAACCTCAACCCATGGTCAAATAAAATCAAGGGAAGTTCTTTAATTCATCATTTCATGCATATTTGAACTTATTCGAGTGTCCTCAATCATCAATTCATCACGATATGAGTTTTGGACTTGAGAAGTTGATTAGTCAATTCATCTGACCATTTGGAATACACTGAGACCTAACTTTTTATGTGTTGGTCAAATGGAGATGACCCCAAAATAAAAAATGTTTTTAAGAACCATATGAACAACTTTCATGTTTATCAAAATTTTATTTGAAGCTTGGAAGGTCATCATCCATTCCAAGACATTATAGGTCATTTTGACTGAAACCCTAATTTTGGGTCAAATTCCCAAGGACATAACTCCTTCATTTTTCATTATTTTGAGGTTAGATCAAATTAATTAGAAAGCTTAAGATGTATACTTAAAATGTTATGTTGAGCAAAATTGCAAAGTCTCAAAATAAATAAATGTGATATTGCAAAACATTATAGGTCACTTTGGACCAAATGCATTAAAATGTGAAAAAGTCCAACTTCAAGTGCCCATAACTTCTTCATCAAAATTCCAAATGATGCAAAATTTAAGTCCAAATTGATTTTCTTGAAAAGATATACAACTTTTATGTTGAAGATTTTGTCATTTGGAGCTTGCATCATTAAGACATAAGGGCTTGAACTTTGGCCAATTTTGGAAAATTTACATATGCATGTTTTGCACCCTACACTTCAAATTCAATTTTCATCAATTTCCAAGGCCCAAATGGAGTTTTGATCAACATGACATTGTTGCTTATGCAATAAGCTTTCCAACCATTACTCATAAGGTTGCATTTTGATTTTGGCCATGGTATTTTCGAAAACTTCAATGTAATAGTGCATTTTGTGAAAATCACTTCAATTGCCATGCATGATCCAAATACACCTCATCTGCACCTCCATGCGCCTGTACAGGCCCATGCATGGAGGCCCTCTTCTCCCATGCATACACTTTGCTCATGCTTGCAGCTCCCTTCATCTATAAATACATGGCCTTGGCTTCATAATTTCTCAACCTTAAGGCGCCTCAATTGCTGCAGAACTCAAAACTCAAACCTCACTAAAGGAATTATCTCATTTCCATTCAAATTTTTCAGATCTGAATTTTGATTTCATTGATCAATCTTCAAATATCAAAGTTCCTAAACCTCCTCCTCCTGATCCATAGTGCTAACTGTTTGCAAAAGAATCCAAAGATCTTGACTCACATCCTTACAATTCAAAGGTTTTCTTCAACTTAATTTTGCTTCGAACCAGCTTATATATTGTTCCATTTGCTTTGTTATTGTGTGATCTGAAGTTCTCTGCATATAGGTAACATTATTGTGCTTTCAATTTTTGAAAATCATTGAGTTCACTTGAACACCACAGAATTTCTACCTCTGATTTCTCTCAATCTAGAGATCTAGAGTGGAATTGAGTGGCACAGGGGTGATGTACATCACCCCAGCTTTCGAATGATGCCTGGATCGTGCATCTTGGTTTCCTCTTGAATCTCTGCAAATTTTGGACTTCGCCGGAGCTGGCCGGAGAAGACGGTGGCGCTGGCCACCGTCTGGTCTCCAGATTCAATCAGGAGCGTCCATCTCCTTTTCCAGATTGAATCTCAACCATGCCTTGTTATGACTTTTTTTGAGGTTCCATGTGATTCATTGACTTTGGTGTTATGTGAGCGCGCGCGTGTGGACTCTTTCATCTGCTAGCTCAATTAATGAGATCAGATCCAATGGCTCACACTTTTTCACATTTTCCATTTTCTGATTTTAATTTCTTTAATTTCTTTTAATTCCATTTTATTTTGAAATTTCATATCTCTCTCATTATTGGTCCAAAAATTATGAGACCAATTGCATTATTTCTCTTTTAATTTCTAGTTTCTAAAAATGATTATTAATATTTTTTATTTTATCATTTGCTATTTTTTAGTAATTTTCTCTTTTCTGCTTATTTTTAATTCATTTAAAATAGTTTTTTATATCCCAAAAATACAAAAATATTTTTCCAACCTCTTTGAATGATGATAGATCTATGAAAAATATTCTCATCAATTTATTAATTTATTTGATATTTATTTGTGATTTTAGTTCAATTAGGTTATTTTTTATGCATTTTCAATTGATTTAAAATAGTTTCTGACTTCTAAAAATGCTGAAATTTTTTGTGAAACTTTGTTTGACCTTGTTGAACTTGGGATAATTCACTTGGACCTTTCAAAGTTGATTTGAAGTGAATTTGAAGTTTGACCTTTCTTTATTATTTTAATTCAAGTTTTATTTTAATATTAAAAAATGCCAAAAAAAAAATTTTGCTTCTTGACTTCTAATTCTCATTTTGCTTTTGTTTTCTATTATTTGACCTTGTTCTTCTCTATCTTTGGTCATTGTTTGTTGATTAGTACATATTGTTTCATTTAATGCACTTTAATTCTTCTTCTTCTTCTTCTTTTTCTTTTTCTTTTTTGATCAATGAGTTAAAGATTGGTGGTTAGCACTGATTAGGGAGGTTTAATCTTCCTTGATTCAAATCTAATTCATCTTGATCATGGATCAAGTGAATGGCTTTGCATTAAAGATAGATTGCTTCCTAAATCATGCAAAGAACCTAAATCAATACAAGATCATTTCTCACCTTCTTTTTGGCATCATAAGTTGTTGGAGTTTGATTCACTAATCAAGACCTCTAACTTGTGTTGTTGCCTACATTATTATTGACCGGCCTCAGATAGTTGTGACTTCTACATAAGTCCAATTACAATTGCTTAACATAGCGCTAAATTTGCCTTATGGCACACTAACTACTAACACTAACCATTAACCATTAACATTTAATTCTTGCTCTTTACATTTATGCAATTTACTATTCTTGTACATATTCTTCATTTGCTTTTCCCTTTGCTCATTTGAGCACATGTTTATGAAATTCTAGTAACAGACTATCGATGTCACAATGGATGTTATGACATCCAATTCTACGTAGACAGGAATGATGCAGAACGTAAATGTAAAGGGCAGTAAATAACACAGAGAATTGTTTAACCAATTCGGTGACAAACACACCTACCTCTGGGGGCTACCAAGCCAGTGAGGAAATCCACTATAAGAGGTATTAATTCAGGACTTAAACCAACTGTTTAATCCTATCACTTAAGACCTACCCAATGCAATTTCAATCTACACTAAGACCTGAGTTCCTACTCACTCCCCCTCAATCACCACAGTGATTACAACCTTTAATAAGTTTAAAGTCAATGGCAAAGTTATACTTCAAACAACTCTTGATTGTGCTTAAAAGCTTTAATCAAGAAACACAGCACTCACGCTTACAAGCTTAGAGTGACACAACAATTACAACTCAATGAACACCCTAGTCCAATGCAATCATCTAAGTGATAGTTGCTTGGCTCACAAGTAAAACCTAATACAAGACACAATAAAACGTACAACAAGGAAATACAATGATGTATTTAATTCTTCACACTTCAAACCCCTGAGTTGCTGAAAGTAGGATTGCGATCCTTTTATAATGCAGCACTTGGGCCTTGTACTTGAATTTCCTAAAATTAAGGTTAAGCAAGTTAACCTAATTTCCACATATTAGGGTGCTAACAAATAGGCTATATGTTAGGCCTCTTAATTTTAGCACAGTTGTTAGTTTCCTGGATTTTAGCGCAGTTGTTAGATTCCTGAAAAATAGCCTGAGATAAATACTGAATCATAACAGAAAAACTAACTAGCCTACACTTTAGCATATGTTGTCAGGAATGAATGTCATAACATTCAGTTTGACGTCCAGAACATAGGCCATATGCTAGGTCTCTTAATTCTAGCTCAGCTATTGGTTTCCTGAAACAGCAGCCTAAAATAAATACTGAACTATACCAGAAAAACTAACTGGCCTATAATTCAGTATCTGCTGTCAGGGATGAATGTCATAACATTCAGTTTGACATTCAGTAAATCATGTATTAGCTAATCCTGCAGCATACTACTCAAGCATGTCATGACATCAGTCAAGACATCAGAGTACAATTAGTGTTTTAACACAAAATGCAGCCAATCAAAAAAATCTACACACTCCGCCTTTGTCAAATTTTTGGCTAAAATAACTTGGCATCACAACAGAGTTCACAGCAGCGGAAAGCACACATCCAAGCAGAGAATCAAATTAGCTAATAAACTCATCACACATAGAAGTTAAACTTCAAACAGCAGCAACACAAGTAGACAGCAAACAGCAACACAACCTCTTGTTTAGAGGACCTTCAACTTCAAACAAATTTGTTCAAACAAATCTGTTGTCCTGGGGTACAAGTGTTATGCACATAGAAGTTAAACTTCAAACAGCAGCAACATAAGTAGACAACAAACAACAACACAACCTCTTGTTTAGAGGACCTTCAACTTCCAACAAATCTGTTCAAACAAATTTGTTGTCGTGGGGTACAGGTGTTACTCCCCCTTTTTGTCAAAAGTGTTGCCAAAGCAACACTTAATATTACAGACCAAAACAAAATAAAATTACACACACTCTTGATTTTACTTCATAGTTTCAATCAAGAAGAAACATTCTTGATCTTGCTTTACAGCTTTGATCAAGACGACACACACACTTGATCTTGCTTTACAACTTTGATCAAGTGGACACAAACTCTTGCTTCACAGCAGGTACAACCATATCAGATGTCATGACTTTGGGTATGACATCTTGAAACACTCCTGCATGAACATGTTGTGGACCAAATGCAAAGAAATGGACAAATGGACTTAGTTTCTAGGACTTCCCCTATGTAAATTAAAGTGAAAGGACCTTAATGTTGAATATGGATTAGAAGGACCAAACCACTAAACTCACTCTTGTACATTCTTGATTTACTTCATAGAAATTGTTGATGTGTGTGCTTTTGTGCTAGGGGATCCTATTTGAGCCAAATTGAAGAATCATTGTCATGTTCATCCAAAGTGAAAGATACAAGAGGCATTGGGGAGCTTCTAAGAAGTTTGTTTGATTATGTTGATTGCTTGAGCTTACACTTATTTTGCTTGCATATTCCAAAGGATATGAGCTACTTGGATCATCAATATGATCTCAAGAAAGGAACTCCATTTGTGGTCTTGTTTCTTATCCCTCATCTCTTGTATGATTAGGACTTTATCCATTCTTCTTCTTCCCTCCACTCTAACCTAAGCCAAAACTTTTGTGCAAATATTTAAATTTTTTTTTCAAACATTAGAAACTTAAGCCTTATGCTTTTGATTTTCAAACTTCCTTTTCATAACACTTATTTTGAATTGAACTTTTAAGTCCACTTTGACCATACTTTGTAAATACTTTTCATTGGTAAATATAACCCATTCAAATGTTTTTTTTATGGTTTCAATGGCCAATTTCTTAATCAAAACTTTTCATAACCTTTAGCTATTAGGTTTGAGTTATCCTTGAGGTAGATGTAATACTCACCTATATCCTTAGTGATGGACAATGAGTTTTCCATGCTTATTATAGGGTTAACCCCTCACTAGCATGTTGAAGCTATCCTCACATGGTGGATTTGTGGTTTTAGGTTGAGTTTTCTCCCTTAGATAACAAAAGACCTTAAGGCTTTTGGACCAATCAATTCACCAACTCATTTTGATATTTTTACCCCGAACTACGAGGTTTTGATCCTAGTCTTTTTTAAGATGGTACGTAGGCAATGGGTTTATCCATCCAAACACAAAATGTAAATAACTTGTATATTCTCTTCCTATCTCTTCAATAATGTTTGCATAAACAAAATTTTCACAAAATACCAACCTTACAACAAATGTGAAAAGGGCTCCCTAGGAGTACCTAGGATGTTTTGGGTGCTTAAAACCTTCCCATTGCATAACCAACCCCCTTACCCCGATCTCTGACATTTTTACTAGTTTTTGATTCGATACAACTTTTAGGTTTTTCTTCGCTTTCTAACCATTCCTTTGGATAAATAGAAGTGCGGTGGCGACTCGACGTGTATGGTTTACCTTGGATTTAGTCAATATCTCTAATGGTAACAAATACCCCACTACATATATGACAAAAAATGTAGGAGATAGGGTCTAGGGAACCCCAGTTTTGACCAGTTAATTTCTCTAGTCAACCATTTTAAACCAACTTGCCAACTTGAAGTTATCTTGATCTTTTGGACTCATGGAGGACCATATATGCATAAGATGATGTGAAATTAAGTATCCCTTGATATATTGGACCCAATTTTGAAGAAACTTGCTGAGAAAGTCACACAAGATACCCAGATGAATTAGGGCTTCCAATGCAAACTAGCTTCAAACTCTTGATGATTTCTTGATCGAAATGATAAATGAAGAACATGGGGATCCATATATGATGTTTAGAATCATTTTGAACCATCTCTTGATTGATATCCTTGCACTGAGGGTCTCAAACCTTAGTTGTGAGCTTGATGAGGAATTGGTGGATGCACACACTACCTGTAAGACCCTAATTTTGACCCTAAGACCCCTCATGCTATCTCAACATATGCATTAGCATTGTGATCATACCTTGGCATCCTCCTTACCCCTTACTCATTGGGTTTGTATTGGGAGAGATCACCATGCATCTTTTGATTGTATCATACTTCGTATTTTATCATTTACTAACCAAAATATCAAAAATATGTCTTTGCATTTGTCTAATCCTTTTGTAGGTAGGGAATAGGATCACCTTTGATCTATCAAGTTCACATCTAGGGTTTAACCAATAAATGATCCACAATGGCTATAAGCATCATATATGGGTCCCCATGAGCTTCACATGTTATTTTGATCAATAATTCTTCAAGACTTTGGAATTGGTTTGCCTTGGAAACCCTAGTTCATTTGGGTGTCTTGTGTAACTTCTTCACCAAGATTCATCAAAAATTGATCAAATACTTCAAAGGACACTTCAAAATTCATCATAATATGCATATATGATCTCATGAGTCTCAAAAGTCAAGAGTATTGCAAGTTAGCAAGTTGGTTGATGGTGGTTGACTAGAGGAATTCATCTGATCAAATTTAGGGTCCCCTAGACCTTATCTCCTACAATTTTTATCATATAAAAATGATTCCAAGAGAAACGTTACTCTAAATGACATTCCAAATAACTTTCATGTTGGGGTCTGGAGCTAGTTTTTCTTGGAAAGTCATTTTTTATGGTGAAAGCTTATAGGTCATTTTGTCTAAACCCTAAATTGGAGGTCAACTTCCCACGGCCATAACTTGCTCATTTTTTATGAGATGAAAGATTTACAAGTTGCACAATTAACATCAAAGTGTCTACTTCAAATTTTATATTTGGAGGAAGAGAAAATTCAACTTTTATGAGCATGTGATATGAGGATACATTATAGGTCATTCTGGACCAATGCCATTGAACAAGTGATTTTCCTCAACTTCAAAAATGCATAACTCAATCATCTTAAATCCAAATGAGGTCAAAGTTATGACCATTTTTAAGGACGTTGGAATAGATAAAACTTTGATGAAGATACGTTTCTCATTTGACACTTAGAATTTTTTTTTGATATGTTAAAATTTCCAAATTTCGACCTCAAAATTCATCATGATACAAGCTTCAAATGGAAATGTGTTCAACATAGTAATTGTTGCTCTTGATCTAACCTTTCCAAAGAGTCCAATTTCATCAATTTTGGACAAGGTTTGAGTGGTCTGCGCATGACTTGAACATGGCATCATCATTTGGCAAAATCACAACTTCAAACAGCTGTGTATATTTGCCTTGCATTCCAAGTTGCTTTCAGACTCATTCACACTTGATTATGGACCTAGAGGAGTGACTTCATGGGCCTGTACACGCCCATGCAAGCATGCATCATCCATTTCTAGATTTGGAAGCTTAACTTGAAGGTGCAAATATCATGTGTTGCAACTATAAATAGAGGTCCCTTGCATCAGAATTGAAGATCCCTTCGCGCCAGCTTTGCTCTAATACGCCAAACACTTCCATTTGAAAGGATAAACCTGAGATTTTTCTTTGAAAATTGAATTTGAATCTCACTGTTTTGAGATTCAAAACTTTAGGGATCCAAAGCATTTGGTTGATTCTAATCCACTTCTGCAAGCTTCCTGAGTGAGATCAAGCAAGAATCAAAGCAAGAGCAATCAAATTCTACATTGCATTGAAGGTATTTTCCAAAAAAAATCATTTCTTCGATTCTCTCTCAATTCTCCACAATTCTCTTGGATCCTTGGTTGTATGAAGTCCTACCAATGTAGGCAAGAAGATTGAGTTTCTTTGAGGTCAAATTGAAGCAACTCAGTTCATGTACCTCAAATTTCAACTCCATGTATCTCTCAATATACTTGGAGTTAGGATGAATTGAGGTTAGATTCGTGATCAGTGCCATTTTTACTTTAAAATCATGTCCTTCTTTTTTATTTTAGTGATGGTGATGAGTGGACCAGTCCAGCGAGGCTCGCCTGAGAAGGTGACTGAAGTTTTGCTCTTGTGATGAAATGGCATGGTCCAGAGCCACATGATCATTTCAATTTGTTTTAATCACGAATGTTGGTTTTGAATACCATGTTTGTGGTGCGCTGACTCAAGCCTATGGTGGAATGCGCGTTTGGATCCACTTGATCTACCACCTCAATTAATGTGGGAGATCAAGTGGTCCACGTTTTTTCTGATTAATTTATTTTTATTTTAATTGTGTTAATTTCATTAATTCATATTAATTTTAATATTGATCCAAAAAATATGAGAGTTTCACCAAAAAAATTTAAACAAAATCCTCTTTCATTTTCTGAATTAAAATGATTTTTTGAATCATTATTACTATTTTTCATGATTTAATTGATTTTGTGAATATTTTTAATTGTTTAAAAATACTTTTAAGTTTCCAAAAATTATGAATTTTTTTCTCCAAGGTCCTGTAACCTTGTTTGACCTATGATAAATCTCATGGCCATTTATTTGGTGTTTTAATGAGGTTTTAGGAAATTAACCAACCATTATTTAATTTAATGCATATTTTTATTTAATTGATTAAATGCCAAATAAATTATGTAGAGCCATTTTATTTGACTTTGTGAGTTTGACTTGTGTTGTGGGGCCTTGGTCAAGGTTTATTTGACTTTGTTAGGTTAAGATCATTGGATTTAGGGGATTGATGGAATGTATATTCCATCTCCCAAAATGAATGAATGATCTTGATTTGGTAAAAGTCCTCCTTTGACCAATTTGTGTTGAATCCATTCCCCCTCCCTCTTAATCTCATTCCCCTTCTTTATTCATTCATGTCATTGGAACTATGATATATCTATACCATAAGGCTAGTTGATTGCAAAATCAACATGAGTATGGATGAGATTAGGTCCCCCACTTTGCATATTCTTTTGTGTGTGGTATGTTTCATGAGCATAGTCCATTATACTATGTCTCTAAAATCCCATAACACCAAAGTTCTATTGCCCTACCTTAAATAGTTGTGACTTCTACATAAGTCCAATTACAATTGCTTAACATAGCGCTAAATTTGTGATACAAAAGGCATAGCATTCTAGTTAGTGAGATTGTAAGTCTCCCTGTTTCATTGTATTGTGTCGAAACTTGGCCTTTTTTCCTTCCTTTGGAAGATGTCTTGGTTCAAGGATCCATTCTTGTGACAAGTGGGTTGAGTGTTCTCCAAAGAATGACTTAAACAAAACAAAGAAAAAACAATACTAGCTTATAATCAACTAAAAACTAACATTTAATTTCAAGTCATTTACTTTTATGCACTTTAATTTTTAAGCTTTTATTTATTTGCCATTATTCATACCATTGATATTGTTTATCTTAATGTCATTTCCACTTTGCCCACTTGGGCCATAATTTATGATATATTGTGTTTGTATATACTTGTTTGTTTGTGTGGATTTTTGACCTTAATGTACATAGTAAGAACAAAGACCCTAAAAAACATTTTGTGGGGACTGTTGGTTTGATCTGAGACTATTGGACTTAGAATTTAGGCAACACTCTTATGCAAAGGACTTGGCCAATGCTAACTTTCATGAAACCAAGTGCTTGTGAAGTGAACATTCATCTGATACAATATTGAAGATCCATTTGAATTCACCTACAACATGATCATATTGAAGCTGTTATTTTGAACCTGTGTCTTAGGCCATTTTTGAAGTCCTCTGATACATGGGAAATTTTGAAGAATATCATGGAGTGGCTAATCTTGTATGTGGCTATCTTTATTTGATGCCTTTCTCTTCATCTTGCTATTTGTGTATTGAGTTTGCTTGATTCTAAAGTGCAAGGGGAATTTGGGTTTCTATATGACATTCTTGTCTATTGGATTGCAGCTCATTAGTTAGATCTTTTCAACTATCAACTTTTAAAATTATGCTTAGGATTAGCCTCTTCATCTATTCCCCACTTATTTAATTTCAAAATCTCTCCCTCCTTTTAAAATCTTCTTTGCTTGTGGTTTCTGAACTTTGACCATATTGCAAATTAGAAACTTTGACCTTATGTAATTGCATTTTTAAACTTCTTTTCTTAAACAAACTTGTAAATAAACTTAACCATACTTGACTTAAAATTTCAAAAGCCAAAAAGAACTAACCCTCATTCAAACAATTTTAGGCCTTTTGTGCCTTTGTTAAACTTAAATTTTTGTTAAAAGCAATACATTCACTTTGGGTGCTAACACCTTCCCTCTGTGTAACCAACCCCCTTACCTGTAATCTCTGGCATTTTATTAGTTTTAATTTGAAAACTTCTTATCTTTTGGGTTTTGTTCGTACTTTTCCCTTTTCCCTTGGAAACAATAAAAGTGCGGTGGCGACTCTGGTTTTATTGACGTCTAGATTACCCATAGCTTGATGGTCATGAATTTACCGCTACACTACCTACAAAAGAAACAAAGTTTTACATGCACATAGTTTTGGTATTTTGGTTAGTAAACAAAGAAAACTAAAGTATGATACAATCAAATGTGCTTGGTGATCTCTCCCAATGTAAACCCAAGGAATGAGGGGTAAGGAGGATGCCAAGGTGTGATCCCAAAGCCAATGCAAATGATGAGATAACATGAGGGATCTTAGGGTCAAAATTGGATTCTTACACCACTGTATTGGGATGACCAATAACAAAGGAATTAGGTGTTTGGAATCAAGGCAGACATCTCTTGATTCACAAGGTGGGAAATTGTCTTAAAAGGATATGAATGGAATCTAAAGGGGTAAAGTATTTGGTTTCAAAAGGATGGTATTGATTGATGAATGGAGAAATAATAAATATGCTAGCTCACAGAGAATCTGAATCCTCGTGCCTATGTATTCTTAGTGTATAATGAGAAAGTCATAGCTCCGTAGTTTGACCCGCTATGAACGGAACAAAGACAACAAGAAACTAATGAGGCAAGAAAAATGATAATGAAAGATGAAGAAGGCTTGCCAGTCATTTGATATGAACCACATTAAACTCTATGAACGAAGGAGAATGCTTTGAGTAGCTGGGACCTACGCCCCGTACGCAATATTATAATCTAATTATTAATATTATGAATGAAGGTGAATACTTCCAAGAACAATTAATTATACAACATATTAATATTATAATTCTAATCATTCCTAAAATTAAAATTCAACTAATCAAGCCTGACTAAAAATCTTTAATTAACATGAAAGATATTATCCACTAATTATCCTAATCAACAAAATAAAATAAAAATAGCAAAAAAACAATTATCAACATGATTAGAACAATTAAGAAAAATGGGCTTATGGGGGGGGGGGTACAGGGTGCAGCAAAGAATATGGGCGCAGAGGCACAAATCTATAGGCCCACACTGGATTCACATGTGGCCAAGGAAGGAGACCTCACAAGGGGGGGTCCAAGGATATTGAAAACGACATCCATGCTTAGGCCCAAACACCAACCCCATCAGAATATCCAAAAATGATTCAACACATGATAGAATTTAAGGAACGAACTAGTAGAAATAATACACGTGGTAAATGACTCAAATTGAATTTAAAAACGATTTTAAATGTGTGAAGGGTCTAATGAACTCAGGTCACTACTTCATCTCTCCATCGTCGTGGACTACTGTGCCAAAAATCGTTTCTGGCGACAGTGGCCACCTGAAATCAAAAGCAAACACACTATCCTCCTCATTTCGGCATGTACAATCGAAATCTATTAACCAAACGCCTGAATTCCAAGTCATGTGACCGAACCAAAACGGAGAAATTAGAACCCTAACTTAAAAGCTTCACAAATCAAACAACGAATATGAGGAATCAAAGCCTCTCTAGAAAGGGATTTGATTCTAGGAATAGAGTGATACATCTTGGTATCAAATTCGAAGCAAATATAGGAGAATAATGTACCTTCCTACCGTAGAGGATGACAGATACGGCAGTGACGAAAACGAAATTCTCAAGTACGATTCAATCCTCTTTCTTATTCTTCTTCCCCTTATAATCAGTCTTCTTCTTCTCTTTCTTCTTCAACTCCAATTCTTTAGCCTGTTGTAGTGGTTCTGGTTGGGCTTAACATAATTTGAATTAAAGCTCCGATGATGAGCTTCAATGGCTTTTAGAGAGTACTTGTAGGTGAGGTTGAGACAAAAAAAAGGGAGATTCAAAATTGATTTTATGAGAGTGAAGATTCTCTTGAAAATGGTGGGAAGGAATGATTTATAGGCTATAGGCTTGGATGGAGGATAGGAATCATTTAAGCTGGCTAGGAGTTAGTTGGACTGGACTCAGCGAGTCACTCACTAAGTCAGTTAGTTATAATCTTGGAAATTATTATGACAGCTAAATGGGTAATTTTGGAATGAAATAGAAGTTATGGTAGTTTAGAATCAAATGTCCTATGTTAGAACCTCCTCTTAGTTTAGTTAGAAAAAGGTCAGTAAAAAGTTTACTTGAACTAGTCAGTGTTAAATAAGGGGGAATTTAGTTTGAGTGAAAATGATTGAAATGGTTTAAGCTGAATTTGTTTTAAATGGATTGTAACTAACTTTCTCTATCAAAGAGGTTAACTGAATTTCGAGTTAAATCCTTTTCCCCATTTATGTTAACATAATGCTCAGTTAATTGATGCAATGGTTGGATGAGTTTAGCTGATGTAGATTGTCCTTATGATGAAGTTCTATCTTGATGATTGTGATGACTTGCTTGATTTCTGGGAAATTCTACCATGTTGTATGATGACTTTATGGCATTATGCAGGATCTTGATCATTGTGTAGCATGATGTTTTCATGAACTTGATGCACGTCAAGCAAACAAATTCCAGGTCTGGTTTATGTAGGCTATGAAGGATGTAACATGTTGCAAGGATAAGGTTTGTATGTGCAGGTTGATGCATGGTAATAGGGGGAGTTATGTAAGACCCTAATTTTGGCCCTAAGATCCCTCATGGCATCATAACATTGCATTTGCATAGCCTCAAGGATCATAAGCATCTTGGCTCTTTCCGTTTGGGTGGGATCTCTCTTGTAAGTGGTTTGAGATCACCAAGCATGCTTGAATTGTATATTATTGCTTTTATCATTTTATTTACTAACCAAAAGCACAAAAATATGTCACTAACATTTCTTGTTTGTAGCTTGAGCAATCACAAGATCCAAAGCTTCTAGGAGATCCTTTGTGCATTGATATGGTCAATTTAATGATGAAAGCAAGCATGGTAATGGTTCCCAAAGCTCTCATCCATCAAATATGCCTCCCAAGTATCTCAATTCATCATTTTGATCAAAGAAAGTCAAGGGGTTTGAGGTTTGTTTCCCAAGGAAACCCTAATTCATCTAGTCATCAATTGTGCCTTGCTCATGAAGCAACCTCAACCCATGGTCAAATACAATCAAGGGAAGTTCTTTAATTCATCATATAATGCATATTTGAACTTATTTGAGTGTCCTCAATCATCAATTCATCAAGATATGAGTTGTGGACTTGAGAAGTTAATCAGTCAATTCATCTGACTATTTTGAATTACACTGAGACCTAACGTTTTATGTGTTAGTCAAATGGAGATGATACCAAGATAAATAATGTTCTTAAGGACAATATGAACAACTTTCATGTTCATCAAAATTTGATTTGAAGCTTGGAAGGTCATCATCCATTCCAAGACATTATAGGTCATTTTGACTGAAACCCTAATTTTGGGTCAACTTCCCAAGAACATAACTCATTCATTTTTCATGGTTTTGAGGTTAGACTCAATGCATTGGAAATCGTATTGTGTCTACTTCAAATGTTATGTTGAGAAAAATTTCAAAATCTCAAAAGAAATACATGTGATAATGAAAAACATTATAGGTCACTTTGGGCCAAATGCATTGAAATATGAAAAAATCCAACTTCAAGTGCCCATAACTTGTTCACTAAAAATCCAAATGATGAAACATTTAAGTCCAAATTTATTGTAGTGAAAAGATCTACAACTTTCATGTTGAAGATTTTATCATTTGGAGCTTGCATCATTGAAATAGAAGGGCTTGAACATTGGCCAAATTTGGAAACTTCACAAATGCATGTTTTGGACCATACACTTCAAGCTCAATTTTCATTAATTTCTAAGGACCAATTGGAGTTTTGATCAATATAGCATTTGTTCCTTATGCAACAAGCTTTCTAACCATTACTCATAAGGTTGCATTTGGAGTTTGGAAGCATCATTTTCGAAGACATGAAGAATTAAGTGCATTTTGTGAAATTCATTTCAAACACATTGCATGAGCTGTTAACATTTAATCTGCACGTCCATTTCCCATTTGGTGATGTATAGAAATCCATTCCAATCAGAATTGGGCCTCCATGCGCCTGTACAGGACCATGCATGGAGGCCCTCTTCTCCCATGCACACTTTGTTCATTGCATTTCAGATGGTTTTGGCTATAAATACAAGTGTTGTGCTCTTCAATTCTTCAACCTAATGGCGCCTAGATCCATGCTGAATTGAATCCCCACCCATACCAAAGGAACAAACTTCATTTTTCTCTAAAAATTTCAGATCTAAAATTCAATTGCATTGATTTATTTTTAAGATCTAAAGTTTCTAGACCTCTTCGCCTTGATCCATTGAAGCTTCTATTTGCAAAACGAATCAAAGAGAGTGACTCAATTCTTCACAATCCAAAGGTTTTGCTCAACTGAATTTTGCTTCGAATCTCATCATACATTGCTCCATTTGCTTTGATCTTGTGTTGTCTGAAATCCTCTGTATAGAGGCATCATTATTGTGTTCTTAATTGTTGAAATCGAGCAAGTTCAGTTGAACACCACCAAAGTTCCATCTCTGATTTCTCTCTTAATAGGGATCTAGAATGGAATTGAGTGACATAGGAGTGATGTACATCACTCCACCTTTCGAATGGTGCCTGGATCGTGTATTTTAGTTAACATTTTTTGACCTGCAATTTTTGATCTCCACCGGAGCTAGCCGGAGAAGACGGTGACGCTGGCCACCGTCTGGTCTCCAGATCCAATCATGGCCGTCCATGTTTATTTCCAGATCTAATCTCAGCAGTCCAAACTTATGACTTATTCTAATTCAGCGTGTGGTGGCATTGACTGTGGAACATCTTGGACGCGCGCTTATGGATGCTTGGATCTGCCAGCTCAATTAATGAGCTCAGATCCAAGGGCTCTCGCTTTTCCATTTATTTTAATTCTGATTTTAATTTCTATTTCATTTTTTAATTCCATTTCATTTTCTAAAATTCATATCTCTTTTATTATTGGTCCAAAAATTATGGGACCAATTGCATTATTTCTCTTTTATTTTCTAGTTTCTAAAAATGATTTTTAATATTTTTATTTTATCATCTTCTATTTTTTAGTAATTTTCTCTTTTCTGGTTATTTTTAATTCTTTTTAAATAGTTTTTGATATTCAAAAAATACAAAAGTATTTTCTCAACCTCTTTGAATGATGATAGATCTATGAAAAATATTCTCATCAATTTATTAATTGATTTGAGATTTATTTGAGATTTTAGTTCAATTAGGTTATTTTTATTCATTTTTAATTGATTAAAAATAGTTTCTGACTTTTAAAAATGCTGAAATTTTTTTGTCAAACTTTGTTTGACCTTGTTGAACTTGGGATAATTCATTTGGACATTTCAAAGTTGATTTGAAGTGAGTTTGAAGTTTGACATTTCTTTAATATTTAAAATTCAAGTTTTATTTTAAATATTAAAAATGCCAAAAATATTTTGTTTATTCCTTGACTTCCAATCTTAATTTTGCTTCGGTTTTCTATTGTTTGACCTTAATCTTCCCTATCTTTGGTCAACATTTGTTGATTGGTACATTCCATTTCATTTAATGCACTTTAATTCTTCATTTATATTCTTTATCTTCTTCTTCTTCACCTTCTTTTCTTTTTGATCAATGAGTTAAAGGTTGATAGTTAGCATTGATTATGGAGGTTTAATCTTCCTTGATTCAAATCTAATTCATCTTGATCAAATGATCAAGTGAATGGCTTTACATTAAGGATAGATTGCTTTCTAAATCATGCAAAGGACTTAAACCAATACAAGATCATTTCTCATCTTCTTCTTGGCATGGCAAGTTGTTGGAGTTTAATTCACTAATCAAGACCTCTAACTTGTGTTGTTGCCTACATTATTATTGACCGACCTCAGATAGTTGTGACTTCTACATAAGTCCAATTACGATTGCTTAACATATCGCTAAATTTGCCTTATGGCACACTAACTATTAACATTAACCATTAACCATTAACATTTACTTTTTGCTCTTTACATTTATGCAATTTACTATTCTTGTACATATTATTCATTTGCTTTTCCCCTTTGCTCACTTGAGCACATGTTTAGGCTAATGCAATTTGCCTTTTGCTCACTTGAGCACATAATTGTGTATATATCATTGTGCTTGTGTTTTATTTTGATTGTTGTGGACCAAATGCAAAGAAATGGACAAATGGACTTAGACTTTATGACTTCCCCTATGCAAATTTGGAGTCAAAGAGCAACTAGGCATTGGGCCTTTAGAATGCTATAAGTGCTAAAGAAAACTTTGGAAGGACCAATTTCTAAACTCTTGCTTGTTCATTCTTGATTTGTTTGATAGAACTTTTTAATGTCTGTGTTCTTGTTCTAGGGATTCCAACATTGAGCCTAAGTGAGGAACCATTGCCATGAGCTTCTAAGAGAGAGAGAGATCTAAGAGCCATTGAGGGACTTTCCAAGAGCTTAATTGATTGTTGATTGCTTGAGCTTACTTTTATTTTGCTTGCATATTCCAAAGGATGGGAGCTACTTGGATCATCAATATGATCTCAAGAGAGGAACTCCATTTGTGGTCTTGTTTCCTTTCCCTTATCTCTTGTATGATTTGGACTTTAGCCATTCTTCTTCTTCTTCCCTCCACTCTAACCCAAGCCAAAACTTTTGTGCAAACATTTAACACTTCTTTTCAAACATTAGAAACCTAAGCCTTATGCTTTTGATTTTCAAACTTTCTTTTCATAACACTTATTTTGAATTGAACTTCTAAGTCAACTTTGACCATATTTTGTACATACTTCTCATTGGTAAATATAACTCATTCAAATACCTTTTGCGGTTTCAATGGCCACTTCCTTAATCAATTTTTCATAACCAATAGCTATTAGGTTTGAGTTATCCTTGAGGTAGATGTAATACTCACCTATATCCTTAGTGATGGACAATGAGTCTTCCATGCTTATTATAGGGTTAACCCCTCACTAGCATGTTGAAGCTATCCTCACATGGTGGATTTGTGGTTTTAGGTTGATTTTCTCCCTTGGATAACAAAAGACCTTAAGGCTTTTGGACCAAATCAATTCACTAACTCATTTTGAGATTTTTACCCCAAACAACGAGGTTTTGATCCTAATCTTCTTTAAGATGGTACGTAGGCAATGGGTTTATCCATCCAAACACAAAAATGTAAATAACTTGTATATTCTCTTCTCATCTCTTCAATCATGTTTGCACAAACAAATTTTCACAAAATACCAACCTTACAACAAGTATGAAAAGGGCTCCATAGGAGTACCTATAATGTTTTGGGTGCTTAAAACCTTCCCATTGTATAACCAACCCCTTACCCCAATCTCTGACAGTTTTACTAGTTTTTGATTCGATAAAACTTTTAGGTTTTTGTTCGCTTTCTAACCATTCCTTTGGATAAATAGAAGTGCGGTGGCGACTCTACTTGTATGGTTTACCTTAGATTTAGTCAATATCTCTAATGGTAACGAATACCCCGCTACAGAAAAGTGGCGACTCTGCTCGGGAAAAGATGCCTAGTGGGTTTTGCCTACTTTTCATATGTGTCGTATTGTATTGTATATTGTTTTGTGACATATTTTTTGTGCAAATTGGGATTACTGTATTGTATGTAATGATTGAATTGCTTGAATATTAATTCCTTGTATGCTTGGTGATCTTTGTGAGATGAGTTCTATACCCGAACTCGAGTGCACTTAGAATAGTAGAATGTCATAGTCTTGTTGACTTGTGTGGAGTTATTCCTTAGAAAGTTGACTTGCAAGCCCATTCACTTGGTGGAGGTCATGTTGGGATCAATAATGTCACACGAGTAGTCCTGGTTAGGCATTACTCTTTCCAATATAGACCTTAGAAGCCAAGGACCTTAGTTTACCAAACCCATCTTGGCCTATTCTTAGGATGTAGTGCGAAAGTCGTTCAAGTGTAAGAATTGATACGATTGTTACGCGATACTACACTCATAATAGTCTTTCTTGAGAATATTTTTGGAATACGAGTAGTCGTTTATCCGATAATATCCGAAAGATGGGATGATGACTATGGGAACCTTTTGTAGAACATGTTTGGCAGGTTTAAACTCTAGTACACTCCTTTTGGGTGGTTGTTAACCAAGACTCCATGCTCGTGACTTGCAACAAACCCTTGATTCATGGTTGATCCGTTCTTGTATCCTTAGTATCAATGGAACTTGGGTGTTGATAAGGTATAAACCATAATCCACCAAAATGGATGATTGATATTAAGGATGACATGATATATCCCATGACCTTTGTTTAGTGTGCTTTGCTTGATCCTTGAGTGTGATTGTTGCATTCATGTATTCATGCACCCATTTGCCTCCATATCATCAATAATAAGAAAATTTTCAAGGAACTTAAGAGGTATATTTGCAAATTTTCAGGCATGGAAAGACAAAGAAGGAATACAAAAAAGTACAGTTTCAGACAACCCGACTTGAAAGAGCTAAGGAATTTGACATCCTATGTATTAGATGTAAGAACAAAAAATTGTTCTACAACAGATTCCAGGATTTTGATGATAACAAAGAATGAAACCAAAAATGGCACTCTAACAAAAAGTTTCTAAGTGTGCAGGACTCTAAACAAGAAGAAAGGAATCTGATCGCCTCATCAGATACAGAATCAAATCAGACAGAAAGTACTAGAGGATCAGAAGCATCTGAAGTAGAAACACGCTCTAGAAGTTCTGACTCTGAGCACAACGGCATATCAGAAAACCAGAAGCTCTCAGCGTCATCTGAAGACAACACTGAAAACCTAAAACAGGAATATCAGAAGCTCTGAAGTCAAAGATCTCAGACTAACAGAGTAACGCTGACTCTGACAAAGAATTTCCATATCCAGAAAGAGTAACGGCAACTACAACTTCAAATGGAAAGAAACTATATTTGGAAAGAAGTTATTCAGGAGACAAACTTGTTCTGGCAAGAAACAACAGAAGTTATGGCATTAAACTCTCATCAAGACAAAATATCTGCCATCACTACAAATGGTCGTTTTTCACCTCTATATAAAGAACGGCGAACCTCATTGAGAGACACACCTGAACGCACAGAATTACTCTACTCTCTCTAATCTTTCACGAGCTTTTGCTTATAACGTGAAACTTCATATCTGCTCTAATTGCTGTAATACTTGCTTTATCCTAGAAGCACTCTAGATTACAAATTCTGTTTTTTTACCTCAATTGTTTTAATTCCTCAAGTGACTCTGCGCAGTCTGTATACTTGAGAGGACTAAGAGATCTTTCTCTTAGACGTTGGTTGTAATAATCTTTCAAGATTAGTGGATTAAGTCCTTGTTGAAGGCGAAATCACCTTGGCCGGGTGGACTGAAGTAGCTTTGTGTTATAAGCGAACCAGTATAAAATCCTGTGTGATTTTATTTTGCAAAAGCGCTTATTTTCCAAAACAATTCAAACCCCCCTTTCTTGTTTTTCTCACCTTCAATTGGTATCAGAGCTTCGGCTCTGTTATTGATTTTCCAATCAAACACTTAACCATGTAGAGAGATCCAGAACGAGAAAAACTATGGCCCAGACAAACGAAAGAGACAGTTACAATGCTAAGCCTCCTGTCTTTGATGGAGAGAAATTCGATTACTGGAAAGATAGAATTGAAAGTTTCTTTCTAGGCTATGACGCTGATCTCTGGGACATTGTCACAGATGGATACAAACCTCCTGTAACTAATGCTGGAGTTGAAGTTCCCAGAAGTAAGATGACAGATGATCAGAAGCGCGAATTCAAGAATCATCACAAAGCCAGAACGATACTTCTCAATGCCATATCCTATAATGAGTATGAAAAAATCACCAACAGGGAAACAGCTAAAGATATACTTGACTCCCTGAAGATGACTCATGAAGGAAACTCTCAGGTCAAAGAAACAAAGGCTCTGGCTCTAATCCAGAAGTATGAAGCCTTCAAAATGGAGGATGACGAAGCTATAGAGGTAATGTTCTCTAGATTCCAAACTCTTATTGCAGGTCTCAAAGTTCTAGACAAAGGATACACAACTGCAGACCACGTCAAAAAGATAGTCAGAAGCTTGCCAAAGAAGTGGAGACCCATGGTCACTGCCCTGAAGCTGTCAAAGGATCTGAACAACATCAGTCTTGAAGAGCTTGTCAGTTCCCTCAGAAGCCATGAGATAGAACTAGAGGAAGATGAGCCTCAGAAGAAGAACAAGTTTGTAGCATTAAAGTCCAGTTCTGAAAGACGCAAATCTGACAGAAATAAAGCATTCCAGGCCGAAACAGAAGATGCGGATGACTCTGAACAGGAAGATTCTGATGATGAAGAAGAATTGTCCCTCCTGACCAGAAGAGTTAAACAACTCTGGAAAAAGAGGAACAACAACTTCCGAAGACCAAGACCTAGAGGGGATCGATAAGAATCAACCTCAAAAGGTAAAACTAACAAAGATGTTACTTGTTATGAATGTAAAGAAACAAGTCACTACAGGAATGAATGCCCCAAGCTAAAGAAAGACAGTTCCAGAAAAGAAAACTTCAAGAAAAATCCCCTCAAAACAAAGAAGGGATTAATGGCTACCTGGGATGATAGCGAATCTGACTCATCAGAATCTGACTCTAATGAACAGGCCAATGTGGCGTTCATGGCTACCACATCCAGGAACACCTCAGATGAAGTATCTGAATCAGAAGAGGTAATTTCTAAACTCTCTCGATCTGACCTAGAATCATGCTTGTCTTAAACTCTTAGCTAATATCAGAAACTAAAACAAAAATTTAAAGCTATAAAAGGCTGTCTTGAAGAAAAATTTGAAGAATGTGGCAAACTTGAGATGACAATTCTAGAACTAAAAGATGAAAACAAAGTTTTAACATCACTAAAAGATGCAGCAAAGAAAAATTGTTTAAAACTAGAAGAAGCGTTATCTCAAGCTCCACAAACTTCAAACACGGTCATTTATAAATACGAAAAAGCCTTTCAAAAGTTTCTGAAAAATGGGATAGGAAGGAGTGTAATGGCATCCATGATTTATGGAGTCAGTCAGAACAATAGAAGAGGAATTGGGTATGATCCTAAGGAAGATAAAACTTCTACTAGTGACCAACCTAAATCCCCGTTTTCATATCACTATACGCACACACAAGAACAAAAATTTGATAATGCTAGAAAACCCAAAGTTATAAGAAACTCTGGGAAAACTAATCATAAAGGACCTAGAAGACTCTGGGTACCAAAAGATAAGATTGTTTATGTTGCAGACATCTTATGCAGCAAAGTTCAAACACCAGTCATGGTACCTGGACTCTGGATGCTCGCGACACATGACGGGAAGAAAGTCTATGTTCCAAAGCCTGGAACTTATAGATGCTGGATTCGTAGGCTTCAGAGGAGATCAGAAAGGAAGGATCAGAGACTCTGGAACTATAGGATCTGACAAAGCTCCAGAAGCAACTGCCATTAAGAATTCTGAGGAAATCAATCTTCCATTAATTCCCAAGAAAGCTAAAAGTCGCCTCAACATATCTGAAGAATTGATTCTGGGTAACAAGGATGAACCGGTCAGAACCAGATCTACCTTCAAGACCTCTGAAGAAACTCCTCTGGGATTAGTGTCTCTGATCGATCCTACTTCCTGTGATGAGGCACTTCAAGATAACAACTGGGTTCTAGCCATGCAAGAAGAGTTAGATCAATTCACAAAGAACGATGTCTGGGATCTTGTTCCCAAGCCCAAAGGCACTCACTTTATCGGAACCAGATGGGTTTTCAGAAACAAGCTGAATGAGAAAGGAGAAGTGGTCAGAAACAAAGCTCGACTGGTAGCTCAAGGTTACAGTCAACAAGAAGGTATTGACTACAATGAAACCTTTGCTCCAGTCGCAAGGTTAGAATCTATTCGTCTTCTTGTATCTTTCGCTATAAACCATTCTATTAAATTATATCAAATGGATGTCAAGAGCGCATTCCTTAATGGTTATATATCAGAAGAAGTGTATGTCAACCAACCTCCAGGTTTTGAAAATCCAAATTATCCAGAACATGTTTTTAAACTTAAAAAATCTTTATATGGACTTAAACAAGCTCCTAGAGCTTGGTATGAACGTTTAAGTAACTTTCTTCTGGAACACAATTTTATCAGAGGGAAAGTTGACTCCACACTCTTCTGTAAAAACCTTAACAACGATCTCATGATATGCCAGATATACGTTAATGATATCATTTTTGGTTCAGCTAACGCCTTTGTGTGTCAAGAATTCTCTGAGTAAATGCAGGCAGAATTTGAAATGAGCTTAATGCAAGAACTAAAGTTCTTTCTGGGAATTCAAATTAACCAAACTTCAGAAGTCACGTACGTTCATCAAAGCAAATACATAAAAGATGTTTTGAAGAAATTTGACATGGCTGAATGCAACGCTGCAAAGACTCACATGCATCCAACATGCATTCTTGAAAAGGAAGAAGTGAGTAAAAAGGTTTGTC
Organism: Lathyrus oleraceus; assembly: GCF_024323335.1. Lineage (NCBI taxonomy): Eukaryota > Viridiplantae > Streptophyta > Magnoliopsida > Fabales > Fabaceae > Lathyrus > Lathyrus oleraceus. Next base: position 62,436,740 of record NC_066579.1, on the reverse strand, counting down.
AAAAGCTCTATCGTGGTATGATAGGCTCCCTTCTCTATCTGACTGCTACTCGACCTGATATTCTCTTCAGCGTTTGTCTCTGTGCTCGATTCCAATCAGATTCTAGAGAAACTCACTTAACTGCAGTTAAGAGAATTCTCAAATATCTGAAAGGAACCCCTAACCTGGGCCTGATGTATGAGAAAACATCAGAGTATAGACTTTCTGGTTACTGCGATGCAGATTACGCAGGGGATAGATTGAAACGAAAAAGCACATTTGGAAATTGTCAGCTCTTGGGAAACAATCTGATATCCTGGGCAAGCAAAAGGCAATCAACTATCGCCCTATCCACGGCAGAAGCAGAATACATCTCAGCATCACTGTGCACCACTTAGATGCTCTGGATGAAGAATCAGTTAGAAGATCTGCAAATCTTCGAGATTCTCTCAAGGCATTTCTGCAAACAGTTCATCTTCATCTCAATTCTTCATCAACACCATGGATACTCAACAGCAATCTATATTCAACTTCTCCCAGCAAATGGATTCTAGCAACCCAGCTCAAAGCACCAGCAACCCTGCTCCAACGGTTACAGGCGTAACTACAACACCAATCTACAAGGAGCCTCACATTCTTGACCGTGAGCCCATATTAACCTTGCAACACCTTTTGAAAAACTGGATGTGCTGTGTGAATCCCTAGTGGATTTTGATAACATGAGAAGAAATGGAGTAGACCTCACTGAAGAACTTCATAAACAAGGTTGGGCAAACTACTTTCAACGCCTCTACGGTCCAGTTTACCCAAATCTCATTAAGGAATTCTGGAGGTTTGTTGATGCTGACGATCATTTCATAGTGTCCTACGTCTTGGGAGTAAAAATTGTGATAACTGAAAAGTCAATCGTGCCTTGCTGAACATGGAGAAAGCTGGAGGAAGAAGAATTTACAACATCATTCCCAGGGCGAAATACATAGCTCAAGAAATCAACCTAACAATCTTCAAACTAAACGCAGAAGGCAACCCCTCAAAGAACAAGGAGCTACATCAGAATCTCCGGGTTTGGCTCAAAATCATTTTGGGGACTATCCATCATCGCCCAGCGTCAAATTCATCAAATTACATCAACACAGATCAGAAATGCATTCTGTACTGCATTCTCAAAGGTCTGAAGTTATGCCTCCCTGCACTTCTATTCAAATACCTCAGAGATTCTGTACGAGAAACCAGAAATCACATGAAGCCAAGAACTTACATTCCTCTGGGAAGATTAATCTCAGATGTACTGATAGAAAATGGTCTCGTGGACCATCTGGTAAAACACAGGCTCATGGAAGACATGGCAATAGAAACTGGAAGACCTTTGAACTCCAGGAATCTGAAGAGCATGGGGATTCTGGAGAAGGTCATCGTTAGACCTACACTGGACACCTCTTGGGAAGCATTAAAAGATCAGAGAAAAATTCCAAATGGTCTCTGTATGTTCTACAAGGAAGAACCCAAAGAAGCAATTCTCTTTTATCTCCAACGTCTAAAGGATGAAGGAGTGGACATCTCAGAATTCAGATTTAGCGAACTACCAGATTCAGCTCCAGACTTCGTGAGGTTTAAAAGAGGTCCATCTGAGAAGGCATCAAAGGCGAAGAAAGCGAAGCTAGGAGAATCCTCTAGATCAAGACCTCCAGCACCTCTGCATGAGTCCTCTGGTAAGTCTGCCTCTCCTGCTCCTTCTGAACAGCCACTTGCTTCTTCTATCCCTCTACCAACACCCCTCTACACCACATCTGAAACCCCTCCTTCAACGACCAGAACATCTCAACCACTACCAAAATTTAACCTTGCCAATACCTCCTTACCCATATCTGAAGCTGAACAATTAAATCAAACCACTTCCTCATCCTCAACCCCAGAATCACCTCCCTACTTTGTCATTTCTTCTGACACAAAACCCTCTGACCCCGCTTCTCCCACTCTAGCCCAACTTCAGACTCTAAACCGTGATTCACAACAACCACAACAACCTCCACCTGAACCTGAAGTAACCTCACCACCCACAGAACAACCAACCTTCACTCCATCTGACGTTCAACCCTCTGACCCCAATACCTCTGACATTACCCCTCCAAACACTTCCGCTGAACCTCCAACTCTCAACCTAAGCCCTCCAAACTCTCCACCTCAACCATCTGAACCAGAACACTCCCTGCCAACCTTAGAGGAAGCAATTATGCTGTTTGCAGGAGCATCAGTGGAAAAGGTCAAGTCTTTGGCCATAAACTCTGATATCAGTGATGATCCTTCCTCTGTTAGGACACACTGGAACAGAGTCATTGCCTGGATGACCTCTGAGGCCTTTAAGCTGAAGAACCTCTCTGAGCAAGTCAGAAACGACTTTATTAGAGACGCCGAGGCAAGACTACATGAGCGCTTAGCCAGAGAAGCTGAGGAACAGGCCAGAAGGGAAGAAGAAGAAAGAGCAAGACAAGAAGAACTTCAAAGGGTAAGGGAAGCTAAAGCCAAAGCTCTAGCTGATGCTGCTGCTGCTGCTGAAGCTGAAGCAAAAGCTGCTGTTGAAGCTGAAGCTAAAGCCGCTGAAGAACAGAATGCTCTGACTCAGGGGGAGTCCTCTACTTTTGCCCCCCTGGTTCTCAGGACTCTTGAGGAGCTTCAAAAAGAGAAGAAGGAAGTTCGAGCCAGATTGGATCAACAGGACACGGTCAACGCCAACATTCAGAATCTGCTGCACCAACTGCTTCAGAGAATGCCTCCTCCTCCCAACCCTTAGGCACCTAGGATGTTTTCTTGCTTGTTGTTTTTCCTGTTTTGTCTCTGATGTTTTTACTCTTATCTGGATATATATATATTTTTTCTTCCTGCTTATTTTTTCGTTAAGTCTTTTTGATTCTGACAAAAAGGGGGAGAAATCAAACAGCTCTGATGAAAAATTGTCTAATGCCTTAAGCACTCTGCAAACATATTATTCTATAAAATAAATCTAACTAACACTTTACTTAAGAAATTGCAGAAAGGTATCTAGAAACTTCATTGCTTGGAAGCTCTGGTAAGAACTTCTGAACTCCCTAGCCTATCTCAGGGGGAGCTCTCTTCTATCTGATCTGATAAACTCTTATATCTGATTGTTTCATCTGTCATTTGAGTTTGTTTTGTCATCATCAAAAAGGGGGAGATTGTAAGAACAAAAAATTATTCTACAACAGATTCTAGGATTTTGATGATAACAAAGAATGAAACCAAAAATGGCACTCTAACAAAAAGTTTCTAAGTGTGCAGGACTCTAAACAAGAAGAAAGGAATCTGATCGCCTCATCAGATACAGAATCAAATCAGACAGAAAGTACCAGAGGATCAGAAGCATCTGAAGTAGAGACACGCTCTAGAAGTTCTGACTCTGAGCACAACGACATATCAGAAAACCAGAAGCTCTCAGCGTCATTTGAAGACAACACTGAAAACCTAAAATAGGAATATCAGAAGCTCTAAAGTCAAAGATCTCAGACTAACAAAGTAACGCTAACTCTGAAAAAGAATTTCCATATCCAGAAAGAGTAACGGCAACTACAACTTCAAATGGAAAGAAACTATATTTGGAAAGAAGTTATTCAGGAGACAAACTTGTTCTGGCAAGAAACAACAGAAGTTATGGCATTAAACTCTCATCAAGACAAAATATCTGCCATCATTACAAACGGTCGTTTTTCACCTCTATATAAAGAACGGCGAACCTCATTGAGAGACACACCTGAACGCACAGAATTACTCTACTCTCTCTAAACTTTCACGAGCTTTTGCTCATAACGTGAAACTTCTTATCTGCTCTAATTGCTGTAATACTTGCTTTATCCTAGAAGCACTCTAGATTACAAATTCTGTTTTTTTACCTCAATTGTTTTAATTCCTCAAGTGACTCTGCGCAGTCTGTATACTTGAGAGGACTAAGAGATCTTTCTCTTAGACGTTGGTTGTAATAATCTTTCAAGATTAGTGGATTAAGTCCTTGTTGAAGGCGAAATCACCTTGGCCGGGTGGACTGGAGTAGCTTTGTGTTATAAGCGAACCAGTATAAAATCGTGTGTGATTTTATTTTGCAAAAGCGCTTATTTTCCAAAACAATTCAAACCCCCCTTTCTTGTTTTTCTCACCTTCATTAGATCCCTTGGGTTTGAAGGCTCGTTTTGGGAAGCTTCTATCTGTTCTGACTACTCAAGTGGACGAGGGATTGATCAGTGTATTGGTGCAGTTTTATGATCCCTTGTATCGTTGCTTCACATTTCAGGATTTTCAGCTTTTGCCCACAATTGAGGAGTATGCCTACCTTGTGGGTATACCTATTCTAGACTAGTTGCCGCTCTGTGGCTTAGAGAGTATTCCTACTTCTCAAGAGATAGCTAATATGTTGCATATAGATGAATCTCTGGTTGGTGCTCATATGACTACCAAAGGTGGAATTCAAGGTCCCCCTTCTGAGTTCCTCATTGCTCAAGCTACTATGTATGGGAAGGCCATGAGTGAGGATGCCTTTGAGGCCATATTTGTACTTCTCATCTATGGGCTAGTGTTATTCCCCAACATCGACAAGTCTGTGGATGTGAACGCTATTAGGATTTTCTCTACTCTTAATCCCATTCCGAATCTGTTGGGTGACACTTACTTTTCTTTGCATATGAGGAATGCAAAGGGTGGTGGTACCATTGTGTGTTGTTTGCCTCTGTTGTACAAGTGGTTTATTTCTCACTTGCCGCAGACAGTCGCCTTCAAGGAGAACAAAGGATGTCTACGGTGGTCCACGAGACTTATGTCTCTCACTAATGATGATATCTTTTGGTACAACCGTGTGTATGATGGTGTGCAGATCATTGATTCTTGTGGTGAATTCTCCAATGTGCATCTTCTTGGTACATGTGGTGGGATTAACTACAACCCTATTTTGGCACGTCGTCAGCTTGGGTTCCCCCTAAAGGATAAACCCAATAACATTCTGTTATAGGGTGTGTTCTTTTAGAAGGGTAAAGACCCCTGGGGCTTGAAGGGCAGTATGGTCCGTGCTTGGCGTAAGATTCCTAGGAAAGGGAGGAAGGAGCTAGGTCCAAAGAATTGTATCGCTTTGGAGCCTTATACTTCTTGGGTGAGGAGGAGATCTTCCGAATACCTCATGCCGTACGAGTATCCAAGACTTACACCTTTGATTGTGGCTGGACCTTCAACCCTTCCTGACCAAGGAGTAGAGGAGTTGAGAGACGAAGACTGTTCACGTGCTTGGATCCGTGAACGAGAGAAGTTGCTTCATCAAATCAAGGAGAAAGATGCTTTGATAGAGTTCCTTGAGCATCAGGTTATTGATGATCCTGATGATGCATGGACTTCTCTACTTCCTCAGTCTTTCAAGTTTTGGAAAAGGAAGTACGATCGACTCGCCAAAGAGAAGGCAGATATGGAGGCAGCCTATGAGGAGGAGGTGAAGAGGTTTCGTGCATCTTATCTTCCTGTGTCCAGAGCTTTAGATGATTGTTTCTAGGGATCCATAGGATGTTCATTTTCCTTCTCTCTTGTATTGTATTTGGATTACCAAGACTGTACTTCTTTGGTGTAAAAATATTTCCAGATATTATTGATGAGATCTTTCCATATGTGATAAATGTTTAATATTTCCAATATTCGCAAATAGAACTCTAAAAGTTCCTCTGATAAATAAAAACAAATCATATGCACCAGCATTGCATGCATCATGTGCATAAGCAGGTTTTGCTCCATGCTTCTTGTTCTATGGTCTAACTCTGTGTTCTTCATTTATTTTGAAGACAAGCTGACTCAACGGTACTAAGCCAGAGCCAACATTTCAAGACTGATGGATCATTTGGAACAAGAGAACCGCGAGTTGAAGGAGGAAGTAGCCAGATTGACTGCCCTGATGGAGTCATTCATGGCTGCCCAGAGCCAGTCTTCTCCGACGCCTTCAACTCCTCCCCAGAGGACAGTCATCTTTGAGATTGTCTCTTCAACTGTGCTTGCGGCCAGCGCACACTTTGCTCCAACGGCCATGCCAGTCGGATTCCCGTGGGGGATGCCTCCTAATTTCATGCCCGAGGGTCCTGCACCCACCTTTGCTTCTCTGTCGGCATCTAGCTCGGTCCTGGTTGTTCCTCCTTTTGTCGTGCATACTATGCCCAGAGTAGACGACACCATCTATCATTCTGAGCTGTCTGAGGGCCCAGATGTCTATGAGAAGATGGACGCTATGAACAATCATGTTCTTGAGCTCCGTAAGGAATTGAAAACCCTTCGAGGAAAGGATCTTTTTGGCAAGTCTGCTGCCGAACTTTGCCTAGTTCCGAATGTGAAGATCCCTGTGAAGTTCAAGGTAACTGACTTTGAAAAATACAAGGGAAATACTTGCCCTCTCAGCCACCTGGTCATGTATGCCAGGAAAATGTCGACTCAGACACACAACGACCAATTGCTCATCCACTACTTCTGGACAGCTTGTACGGTGCTACCCTACGTTGGTATATGGGCTTGGACAATGCGAACATTCGATCCTTCAATGACCTTGGCGAAGCCTTCGTCAAGCAGTACAAATATAATATGGATATGGATCCCGATAGGGATCAGATGAGAGCCATGTCCCAAGAAGGATAAGGAAACGTTCAAAGAGTACGCCTAGAGGTGGTGAGAGGTAGCAGCACAGGTCGTGCCCCCGCTAGAAGAGAAAGAGATGACCAAGATCTTTTTGAAGACCTTGAGTTCTTTTTATTATGAGCGGATGATTGCCAGCGCTCCTTCTGACTTCACCGAGATGGTGAACATGGGGATGCGACTGGAAGAAGGGGTCAGGGAAGGGCGCCTGACCAGAGAAGAAGGCTCTTCTGCCAAACGGTATGGGACGTTTGTAAAGAAGAAAGATGGCGAGGCACATGCTGTGACCTCCCATGTGAAACCAAGAAGACCCTCTGTGAGGAGGAAGATCGTGCGTCCTGCCGGTAACCAGCACCAGGTGGCTCATATAGCACCTGTCTTCAGAGATAATCAGCAATATCAGCAACACAACAATAATAAGCAACAACAACATCCATAATATCAACAACAACAACACCGTTCGCAACAGCAGGCCTACCAGCCTCGAAATAGTAATCAAACCAACACAAGTTACAAGAGGAAAAGGGTCACCTTCGATCCTATTCCGATGACGTATGCAGAGTTATACCCCTCTTTGATAGGGAGGAAGTTGATTACGCCACGAGACCCACCGGCTATACCTACTAACCCCCAGTGGTGGTATAAGCCAGAATTACACTGTGTTTATCATTCCGGTGCTCCCGGCCACGATGTGGAAAATTGCTATCCTTTGAAGACCAAAGCTCAAGACCTTGTAAGATGTGGTATTCTGTGTTTCGAGGACGTAGGTCCTAACGTGAAAAAGAATCCATTGCCCGAGCATGGGAAATTTGTCAACATGGTCCAGGGCTGCCCTCGCAAGTACAAAGTCAAATACGTCAGTCATATTCGACAATCTCTGGTCGAGATGCATCGTTTGCTGTGTGATTATAGTCATTACGAGCACGACCACGATAGGTGCCGAGTCTGTTCTGTTAATCAAAGAGGTTGTCGCCAGGTGCGTAAAGATGTTCAAGAAATGCTGGACGAGGGAGTCATTGAGATCCTTCAAAACAGAAATGTTGACGAAGATGCTGATGAAGTCAATGTAATTTCTCCAGTATTCCGGATCCCTGAGCCTGTTATCATCAAGTATGATGGTAGCAAGCAGAGGCTTCTCCTGCTTTGATCATTAAGCCGGTCGGCCCTGTACCGTATTCTTCTGAGAAGGCGGTCCCCTATCGCTACAATGCTGTAGAATGGGAGAATGGGAAAGAGGTTCCCCTGCCCTTTTCATCTGTTGTTAATATTACCGACGTCAGCCACTTGACCCGCAGCGGTCGTGTTTTCTTGGCTCCGCCAAAGCTGCAAGCTGATGCTCGAAGGAATGATAATGCTGATTATGCTGAACGCCCGATTGGGAATGCTGTGAATGCTCCGAATCCGACACTTGTTACTAAACCTACCTCTACGTTGAAAACTCGTGTCTCTATTGGCCCGAGTGGCAATGCGAAAGAAGACTGTGATGAGATGCTGAGGCTCATCAAGAGAAGTGAGTACAACGTTGTAGATCAGCTTCTGCAAACGCCATCCAAAATCTCTATATTATCCTTGCTGATGAATTCAGAACCACACCGAGAAGCTCTGCAGAAGGTGTTGGATGTGGCGTATGTGGACCACGACGTCACGATTGAACAATTCGACAGTTTTGTTGCAAACATCACCGCTTGTAACAATTTAAGTTTTTGTGATGCTGATCTCCCCGAGGAGGGAAGAGACAACAACCTGGCATTACACATATCTATGAGCTGCAAAGATAACGCCATGTCCAATGTGCTGGTGGACACTCGGTCATCATTGAATGTATTGCCGAAGACCACTCTTGCAAATTTATCATATCAGGGGACTCCCATGAGGCAAAGTGGAGTAGTTGTGAAGGCTTTCGATGGGTCTCGCAAAACTGTGATTGGAGAGGTTGATCTCCCAGTCAAAATCGGACCAAGTGATTTCCAGATTACCTTCCAGGTTATGGACATCCATCCATCGTATAACTGTCTCTTAGGCAGACCATGGATTCACGAGGCAGGCGCTGTGACATCCACCCTACACCAAAAACTGAAGTTTGTGAGAATAAGAAGCTGGTGGTGGTAGGGGGAGAGAGGGCTCTCCTGGTTAGCCATTTGACTTCCTTCTCTTATATAGATGCTGAAGATGAAGTTGGAACGTCGTTCCAAGCTTTATCTATTGCTGAGCCTATTAAGAAGGGAACTTCTTCATTTGCTTCCTATAAAGATGCGAAGTTGGCCATTGAGCATGGTGCAACTGCTGGATTGGGGCAAATGATTATGTTGGAAGACAACAAATCCCGGGCAGGCATAGGTTATTCTTCTGGGGTCTTCAACAAGCAAGGGTTGTTCAAGAGTGGTGGATTTATCCACACCGGTCAAGATGAAGAGGTTGCTGTCATTATGGAAGAGGATGCAGAGGATTCTGGCAATTTCATCATCCCTTGAGGGATCTGCAATAATTGGGTCACTGTGGATATTCCCACAGTTATCCATAAGTCAAAGTAATGTTCATTGTGTTTAAAAACCCTTCTCCCATGCCAAAAGGAGAAGTGATGACATTGTTGGCGCATAAATACAATGATATTTTCATTCAACAAATTCATGTTAAATGTTTGTTTTTCCAATTATTTTCCCTTTTCGCTTTTGCATGAAATTGGTGATCACATAAAACCCTAAAAATAAGAATAAAACCAATCTTTTCATCTACATAATGATTTGCCTTGCTTGAATTCTAAAATCTTTTATATCCAAAATCATCATGCAGGTTGATCAAACCCATTGAACATAATGATCCAACACCATCTCCTAACTTCGAGTTCCCTGTATTTGAGGTAGAAGAAGATGATGTTGAAGAGGTTCCTGACGAGATTACCCGTCTACTTGAGCATGAAGAGAAGGTCATTCAGCCGCATCTTAAGAATCTGGAAACATTCAACTTGGGGTCTGAAGAGTGTGTGCGAGAAGTGAAGATTGGGGCACTCCTGGAAGAATCTGTTAAGAAAGGGTTGATTGAGTTGCTACGGGAGTATGTCGACGTCTTTGCCTGGTCATATGAAGACATGCCTGGTCTGGATACTGATATTGTGAAACATTTCCTGCCTTTGAAACCTGAGTGTGTGCCTGTAAAGCAGAAACTCAGAAGAACTCATCCTGATATGGCATTAAAGATCAAAGAGGAAGTTCAGAAGCAAATTGATGCGGGGTTTCTGGTGACTTCTACATATCCTCAATGGGTGGCCAATATTGTGCCTGTGCCTAAGAAAGATGGAAAAGTCCGAATGTGTGTGGACTATAAAGACTTGAATAAAGCTAGTCCGAAAGATGATTTCCCTCTACCACATATTGATATGTTGGTAGATAATATAGCTAAATTCAATGTCTTCTCATTTATGGACGGATTTTCCGGATATAATCAGATTAAAATGGCACTTGAGGATATGGAGAAGACAACATTCATCACACCTTGGGAAACATTCTGTTATCGAGTCATGCCCTTTGGTTTGAAGAACGCCGGAGCCACATATCAACGAGCTATGACTACCTTGTTTCATGATATGATGCACAAGGAGATCGAGGTATATGTTGATGATATGATTGCAAAGTCAAGAACGGAAGTTGAACATGTAGAACACTTGTTGAAGCTTTTTCAGCGTCTGAGGAAGTATAAGCTTCGTCTGAATCCTAAAAAGTGTACATTTGGAGTCCGTTCTAGAAAGTTATTGGGCTTTATTGTCAGCGAAAGAGGTATTGAGGTTGATCCTGCAAAGGTCAAAGCAATACAAGAGATGCATGCGCCCTAAACTAAGAAGCAAGTCCGAGGTTTTCTTGGCCGCTTGAATTATATTTCCAGATTTATATCCCACATGACTGCCACATGTGCGCCAATATTCAAGCTCCTCCGGAAAGATCAGTCTCATGATTGGACCGAGGATTTCCAAAAGGCCTTTGACAGTATTAAAGAGTATTTGTCTGAGCCTCCGATTCTGTCCCCGCCAGTGGAAAGGAGACCATTGATTATGTATCTGACAGTCCTTGAAGACTCGATGGGTTGTGTCCTTGGTCAACAAGACAAATCGGAAAAGAAAGAGTATGATATCTACTACCTGAGTAAGAAGTTCACTGATTGTGAGTCTCGATACTCAATTCTTGAGAAGACATGTTGTGCTTTGGCTTGGGCTGCTAAGCGCTTACGCCAGTATATGTTGAATCATACGACTTGGTTGATATCCAAAATGGATCCAATTAAGTATATCTTTGAGAAGCATGCTTTAACTGGGAGGATTGCCCGTTGGAAGATGTTGTTATCTGAGTATGATATTAAGTATCGAGCTCAGAAAGCTATTAAAGGTAGTATTTTGGCTGACCACTTGGCACATCAACCAATCGAGGATTATTAGTCAGTTTATTATGACTTCCCAGATGAGGAGATTCTGTATTTGAAAATGAAATATTGCGATGAACCTACACTTGATGAAGGGCCAGAGCCTGGTTCCAGATTGAGTATGGTGTTTGATGGTGCTGTGAATCAATATGGAAATGGTATTGGGGTAGTGATTATTACTCCTCAGGGCACACATTTTCCTTTTACAGTAAGGCTAACTTTCAAATGCACGAATAATATGGCTGAATACGAGGCCTGTATTATGGGATTGGAAGAATGTATTGATCTTAGGATCAAACATTTGATGTTTATGGTGATTCGACCCTCGTTGTTAATCAGATTAAGGGTGAATGGGAAACGAATTAGCCCGGCCTCATCCCATATAGAGATTATGCGAGGAGGATTTCAATATTCTTTACTGAGGTTGACTTCCATCATATTCCTCGAGATGAGAATCAGATGGTAGATGCTCTTGCTACGCTTGCTTCAATGATTGTGGTTAGACTGTGGAGTGAAGTTCCCAATATTACTGTGATGCGCTTGGACAGACCAGCTCATATATTTGCAGTAGAGGAAGTGCAAGATGATAAGCCATGGTATTATGATATCAGGTGCTTTCTTCAGAGCCAGATTTACCTGCCTGGGGCATCTGTGAAAGATAGAAAGACTTTGAGGAGATTGTCAGGCAGTTTCTACCTCAATGGTGATGTGCTTTATAAGAGGAACTTTGACATGGTTCTGCTCAGATGCGTGGATAGACACGAAGCAGACATGTTAATGACAGAGGTCCATGAGGGTTCATTTGGTACTCATTCCAATGGATATTCCATGGCTAGAAAGATGTTGAGAGCAGGCTACTATTGGCTGACAATGGAGTCTGACTGCTGCAAATATGTGAAGAAATGCCACAAGTGTCAGATTTATGCAGATAAGATTCATATTCCCCCGACATTTCTGAATGTGATTTCATCACCATGGCCTTTCTCTATGTGGGGAATTGACATGATCGGCATGATAGAGCCGAAAGCGTCTAACGGTCACAGATTTATTCTCATAGCAATTGATTACTTCACCAAGTTGGTTGAAGCGGCATCGTATGCAAACGTGACTAGGCAGCTGGTCATGAAGTTTATCAAGATTCAACTCATATGCCGTTATGGTGTGCCAGATAAGATCATTACTGATAATGGATCTAACTTGAACAACAAGATGATGAAAGAGCTGTGTAGCGAGTTCAAGATCGCACATCATAATTCTTCTCCTTACAGACCCAAGATGAATGGGGCTATTGAAGCTGCTAATAAGAATATCAAGAAGATTATCCAGAAGATGGTTGTCACGTACAAAGATTGGCATGAGATGCTGCCATTTGCTTTGCATGGATATCGTACGTCTGTCCGCACTTCAACAGAGGAAACCCCTTTATCTCTTGTTTACGGCATGGAGGTTGTACTCCAAGTAGAGGTGGAGATCCCATCAATGAGAGTCTTGATGGAAGCCAAGTTGACTGATGCAGAATGGGTTCAGAGTCGTTATGACCAGTTGAATTTGATTGAAGAGAAGAGATTGACTGCCATGTGCCATGGTCAATTATATCAGCAAAGGATGAAGAAAGCCTTTGATAAGAAGGTCAAGCCTTGTGTGTTCCGAGAAGGTGATCTTGTGCTCAAGAAAGTCTTGTCTTTCACGCCCGATTCCAGGGGCAAGTGGACTCCAAACTATGAAGGTCCATACGTTGTCAAGAGAGCCTTTTCAGGCGGTGCTTTGATACTTACAACTATGGATGGGGAGGATTTCACTCGTCATGTGAATTCAGATGCAGTCAAGAAATGCTTCGCCTAAAAATAAAAACAGGATAGCTCGCTAAGTTGAAAACCCGAAAGGGAGGCTTAGGCAAAAATGAGCGTCTCGGTGGATTGAAAACCCGAAAGGGCGATCCAGGCAAAAGTTAGAGACATAAAAAATGAATATGTATCCCGCTAGATTTAGTACCTCATCCTGGGGCAATCTAGGCAAAAATTAGGGATTTGGCAAGTAACTCCATCCCGACAAGACTTTGTTCTACAAACTGTCATGTGTCAGAGATTCCCGCTCAGTCATCATCAACTGAAGCTTCAAATACATCGGATTCAGAGTTGGTGGAGAAATGGTCATTATGTTCAATGTAGCCCTTTTCCAATATATATCACCAGTTTCAAATTTGTAAAGATCTATGGAGTCTTGCCATTTGCAGACTACCATTCCATCAAATAAATTTGAGCCTTTATCCAATTATTTGCACTCTTATTTGTTTATATTCAACCGATGTTTTACATGTTTTAATTGAGAAATACCATTGTTTTTAAATAATTAAATTTTTCATAACTTGTTTTTAAACAAAGTGAACATTCACAATGATAAAAGGATACTGAGGATGTCTTCAGTGCTCTCCCAAAGATGGTATGATTCTCAATAGGGTAAGACATTTGTTCATATTCCTGGTATGTTTGTGTCCTCTTCCTCCGGAGCCTTTTGTGGTTTTTCTCCCGAGCAGAGTGTTTCGTAAAGATATTCATCCCTCCTTCCTCCTCAGCAGATGTGATCTCTTTGGTAGGGAAGTATTTGGTGATCTTTGGAAGTTTTTGATTGATGATTATTCCCCATAGATCCATCCCCTCCTCTGATAATTTCCCTAGTAGAGTTGGTTTTACGGCGGAGTTCATCTGTGCGATGATCCTGTCCCTAGTTGGAATGGCTGATATGCATTCCCTTGCAGAGATCTTTGTTTCCTGGTATCTCTTACCCCTCATCAGATTGGATATTTTCCACTAGGCCTGACTTTCTCTCTTGAGATGTAGTACCGGATGTTTGTTCATCGTTCGTTCAACCTGGTTGTGATAGAAATGTCTGTTTGTCAGCATTCATCATACATAAACCACGCATATATGCATAATTTTAGCATTCAGATATTCATGTTGCATCCTTTGCCATATATCTTTGTTTGTTATCTCCTGCTGGTTGGTAATGTTTCCCCAAAGCAGATGTTTGTGTCTGATCTCCCCATATATAGTCAGCCCCATAAGCAGAAAGTGTTCATCCTTTCTTCCATAGTCCCCACCGAGTTATATCCTCGTGGATGATGGTTGTTTCTGTTTCCCCCCAACACATATATTGGGATGGAATTCCCCATTGAGTTATATCCTCATAGGGACAAGTCTTGTTTCATCGTGCCTCTCTAGTTTGATCCTAGATCGGCTTCTCGTGTCTTTTTCCTGCGATTCCCTGTAGTTCAGATGAATGATTGCTCAGTAACCAGTAATTATCCATCTTTTCCACGGCGGAATCTATGGTTTTCTACCTTTATACCGGTATTCGTAAACCCTATTTTTATCCCCTTTGCAGAGTTAACCTTTTTTTTGTTCATCCTAACTGATGACGGTTACTCTTCCGTGGTTTTCTACCCAGTATCGGGTAGATGTAATCCCCTTGACGGTTATCTTTATCCAATATTCGGTATTGATAGTCCTTCACCCTTTTTGAGTATATCTCCCGGTAATCGGTGATATATCTCCCGGATCATTGCCTTTGTCAATGTATCGCCAGCGAGTCATCTTTCACTCGCCTTTGTCAGTAATGATTGTTTCTCCCTCGAATTTGGTCATCTTTATATACCTAGTATTTGGTATCCCGATGTCCTTTATTTTCGGTTGATTTATCCTTTATTAACCCAGTAACCGGTTGTGGATAATCTTCCATGCGAGTATATTATCTACGTTCAGACGGTAATAGATAATATATCTCATGCGCTCTTTGGTCGAAGTCTTTATATTTTCCCCAGTCGAGTAAGATTCGTATCCCTTTTTGTGGAATCGAATGCCCATCTTGTAATCGAGTCTGCTTTTTAGCCCTTTTTTGGATGATGAGTGTCTTGGGAATGTTCCCCAACTCACACCTTGATTGGTCACCTATTATATGCCTAGTAACCGGTATCCCTGGTGTTCCTTCCCTTCTGCTCCCTATTATGACCTTTGTCCCCTGTGGAGTCAGATTTTCCTGAGTTGAAATATACCTTTTTAAGTTTTCCTCAGATGATTTCGGATGTTTGATATCTCTCACCCTTATACCGGTCTTAGATATTCATTCTCCCCGAGCATGTTGTTCTTTTACCCTCATACCGGTGTTTTGATCACATGTCTCCTTGAGCTTATTACCTAGTAACCGATAATACCTCGTCCTGGTGTTTCCCCAGAGGAGTCCTGTTTGGATGTTCCCCAGCGAGATCCCTTAGTGGATTCTCCCCATCTGAGTCCGGATTTTCATCCGAAGTATCCTTTGTGGATAGTTCCGCTGTATTGGCTTATTCCCCAATACATGCGCCTTCGAGTCAGCTCGGGTCCTTCCATTGTTTTATTTTCATGGAATCCCTCTCGTGTCTCTCAGTAAATCTAAGTCGTGACCTGCTCACGCAATTTATTCTCTTTTCTATCCCCATAAGAGTCCCAGAGTCTCTGTCCCATGGAAGGAATTACTCATATGGATTGTCGGTTTCTCCAGATTTCTTTTCTTCTTTGTGGACATATATCCCCACAGAGTATTACCTTTTTGCATATATACATCTGCATCATGAGGTCTTTTAGGGACCAAAATTCGTCTCTTTGTTATTATTTAAGTCCATTCTACCTCGTCGAGACAAAGATTTTAACCTTCACTTCTCCGGCTAGAATGACCTTAAATAGGGGCATCTGTAAGACCCTAATTTTGGCCCTAAGATCCCTCATGTCATCATAACATTGCATTTGCATAGCCTCAAGGATCATAAGCATCTTGGCTCCTTCCTTTTGGGTGGGATCTCTCTTGTAAGTGGTTTAAGATCACTAAGCATGCTTGAATTGTATATTATTGCTTTTCTCATTTTATTTTCTAACCAAAAGCACAAAAATATGTCACTAACATTTCTTGTTTGTAGCTTGAGCAATCACAAGATCCAAAGCTTCTAGGAGATCCTTTGTGCATTGATATGGTCAATTTAATGATGAAAGCAAGCATGGTAATGGTTCCCAAAGCTCTCATCCATCAAATATTCCTCCCAAGTATCTCAATTCATCATTTTGATCAAAGCAAGTCAAGGGGTTTGAGGTTTGTTTCCCAAGGAAACACTAATTCATCTGGTCATCAATTGTGCCTTGCTCATGAAGCAACCTCAACCCATGGTCAAATACAATCAAGGGAAGTTCTTTAATTCATCATCTCATGCATATTTGAACTTATTTGAGTGTCCTCAATCATCAATTCATCAAGATATGAGTTGTGGACTTGAGAAGTTAATCAGTCAATTCATCTGACTATTTTCAAATACACTGAGACCTAACTTTTTATGTGTTGGTCAAATGGAGTTGATACCAAGAGAAAAAATGTTCTTAAGGACAATATGAACAAATTTCATGTTCATTAAAATTTTATTTGAAGCATTCAAGGTCATCAGCCATTCCAAGACATTATAGGTCACTTTGACTGAAATCCAAAGGTTTTGCTCAACTGAATTTTGCTTCGAATCTCATCATACATTGCTCCATTTGCCTTGATCTTGTGTTGTCTGAAGTCCTCTGTAAAGAGGCATCATTATTGTGTTTTTAATTGTTGAAATCAAGCAAGTTCAGTTGAACACCACCAAAGTTCCATCTCTGATTTCTCTCTTAATAGGGATCTAGAATGGAATTGAGTGGCATAGGAGTGATGTACATCACTCCACCTTTCGAATGGTGCCTGGATTGTGTATTTTAGTTAATATTTTTTGACCTAAAATTTTTGATCTCCACCAGAGGTAGCCGAAGAAGATGGTGGCGCTGGCCACCGTCTGGTCTCCAGATCCAATCGTGGTCGTCCATGTTTATTTCCAAATCTAATCTCAGTTGTCCAAACTTATGACTTATTTTAATTCAGCGTGTGGTAGCATTGACTGTGGAACATGTTGGATGCGCGCTTATGGATTCTTGGATTTGCCAACTCAATTAATGAGCTCAGATCCAAGGGCTCTCGCTTTTCCATTTATTTTAATTCTGATTTTAATTTCTATTTCATTTTTTAATTCCATTTCATTTTCTAAAATTCATATCTCTTTTATTATTGGTCCAAAAATTATGGGACCAATTGCATTATTTCTCTTTTATTTCCTAGTTTCTAGAAATGATTCTTAATATTTTTTATTTTATCATTTTCTATTTTTTAGTAATTTTATCTTTTCTGGTTATTTTTAATTCATTTTAAATAGTTTTTGATATTCAAAAAATACAAAAATATTTTCTCAACATCTTTGAATGATGATAGATCTATGAAAAATATTCTCATCAATTTATTAATTGATTTGAGATTTATTTGAGATTTTAGTTCAATTGGGTTATTTTTATTCATTTTTAATTGATTAAAAATAGTTTCTGACTTTTAAAAATGCTAAAAAAAATTGTCAAACTTTGTTTGACGTTGTTGAACTTGGGATAATTCACTTGGACTTTTCAAAGTTGATTTGAAGTGAGTTTGAAGTTTGACCTTTCTTTAATATTTTAATTCAAGTATTATTTTAAATATTAAAAATGCCAAAAATATTTTGTTTATTCCTTGACTTCCAATCTTCATTTTGCTTCTGCTTTCTATTGTTTGACCTTGATCTTCCCTATCTTTCGTCAATATTTGTTGATTGGTACATTCCATTTCATTTAATGCACTTTAATTCTTCATTTATATTCTTTATCTACTTCTTCTTCACCTTCTTTTCTTTTTGATCAATGAGTTAAAGGTTGATGGTAAGCATTTATTAGGGAGGTTTAATCTTCCTTGATTCAAATCTAATTCGTCTTGATCAAATGATCAAGTGAATGGCTTTGCATTAAGGATAGATTGCTTTCTAAATAATGCAAAGGACTTAAACCAATACAAGATCATTTCTCATCTTCTTCTTGGCATGGCAAGTTATTGGAGTTTGATGCACTAATAAAGACCTCTAACTTGTGTTGTTGCCTAAATTATTATTGACCGGCCTCAGATAGTTGTGACTTCTACATAAGTCCAATTACGATTGCTTAACATAGAGCTAAATTTGCCTTATGGCACACTAACTACTAAGATTAACAATTAACCATTAACATTTACTTTTTGCTCTGTACATTTATGCAATTTACTATTCTTGTACATAATATTCATTTGCTTTTCCCCTTTGCTCACTTGAGCACATGTTTATGCTAATGCAATTTGCCTTTTGCTCACTTGAGCACATAATTGTGTATAGATCATTGTGCTTGTGTTTTGTTTTGATTGTTGTGGACCAAATGCAAACAAATGGACAAATGGACTTAGACTTTAGGACTTCCCCTATGCAAATTTGGAGTCAAAGAGCAACTAGGCATTGGGCCTTTAGAATGCTATAAGTGCTAAAGAAAACTTTGGAAGGACCAATTTCTAAACTCTTGCTTGTTCATTCTTGATTTGTTTGATAAAACTTTTTAATGTGTGTGTTCTTGTGCTAGGGATTCCAACATTGAGCCTAAGTGAGGAACCATTGCCATGAGCTTCTAAGAGAGAGAGATCTAAGAGCCATTGAGGGACTTTCCAAGAGCTTAATTGATTGTTGATTGCTTGAGCTTACTATTATTTTGCTTGCATATTCCAAAGGATGGGAGCTACTTGAATCATCAATATGATCTTAAGAGAGGAACTCCATTTGTGGTCTTGTTTCCTTTCCCTTATCTCTTGTATGATTAGGACTTTAGCCATTCTTCTTCTTCCTTCCACTCTAACCCAAGCCAAAACTTTTGTGCAAACATTTAACACTTCTTTTCAAACATTAGAAACCTAAGCCTTCTGATTTTGAGTTTCAAACTTTCTTTTCATAACACTTATTTTGAATTGAACTTCTAAGTCAACTTTGACCATATTTTGTACATACTTTTCATGGGTAAATATAACTCATTCAAATACCTTTTGTAGTTTCAATGGCCACTTCCTTAATCATTTTTTCATAACCAATAGCTATTAGGTTTGAGTTATCCTTGAGGTAGATGTAATACTCACCTATATCCTTAGTGATGGACAATGAGTCTTCCATGCTAATTATAGGGTTAACCCCTCACTAGCATGTTGAAGCTATCTTCACATGGTGGATTTGTGGTTTTAGGTTGAGTTTTCTCCCTTGGATAACAAAAGACCTTAAGGCTTTTGGACCAAATAAATTCACCAACTCATTTTGAGATTTTTACCCCGAACTACGAGGTTTTGATCCAAATCTTCTTTAAGATGGTACGTAGGCAATGGGTTTATCCATCCAAACACAAAAATGTAAATAACTTGTATATTCTCTTCTCATCTCTTCAATCATGTTTGCACAAATAAATTTTCACAAAATACCAACCTTACAACAAGTATGAAAAGGGCTCCCTAGGAGTACCTAGGATGTTTTGGGTGATTAAAACCTTCCCATTGCATAACCAACCCCCTTACCCCGATCTCTGACATTTTTACTAGTTTTTGATTCGATAAAACTTTTAGGTTTTTGTTTGCTTTCTAACCATTCCTTTGGATAAATAGAAGTGCGGTGGCGACTCGACTTGTATGGTTTACCTTAGATTTAGTCAATATCTCTAATGGTAACGAATACCCCGCTACAAGTTGTAACTGACTTGCTTATGGTTCTAACTGATATGGTTCTGTTGTAGCAGGGTGGTCTTGTTGGTATTGATCGTCCTGATTCCTGGTTTGCAACATGATGTAGCATGTCTACATTGCTTCATGTTGTGTTTTGCAGCATGCGCATTCTACAAGATTGTTCATGTATGTTATGTTCTACAACTTAAATTCATCTTGGTTGCTTCATGGTCTGCAACAAATGGTTCAAACTTGTGTTATTTTCCTAAGTTTGTATTCATGTTCATGCAGGTCATGGTTTCATGGAGAGTGGTGGTTGAACCAAGGTTGCATGATATCAAAATTGGACTATGAAGCAATATGTACAAAAGGGACATCAAAAATCAAAAATCAAAGATTAAGGAGTGGAGTAGAATTAGGATGGGGAATTTAGGGATTTAGGAGGAAAAAGGACTAGGTTGACTTTGGCCAAAGTTAACCAAAAAGTCAACGGTTGACCAAAGTCAACACATGGTCAACACATTATTTTTGGGTATTTTTCCCATGTAATGTACATTTTATGGATTGTAATGAATCGAATTTTCTTATTTGAAGGATATGGGTTGGTTTTTGAATCTTGATCATGATACTTGAAACTTGTATGGAATTTGAATATCATGAACTTTTATATGAGCATGTTTGAATATGGATTAAAATGAACTAACTTGAACAAGGCTTGCAATGAATATAACTCAAGTATAAATGGAATCAAGACCTATAATTTGAATAGAATTAAAGAAAATATACATGAATAAACCACTAATAATGAACCAAAGGACATGGCAATGATTTAAATGAACAATGACAACCATGAAACCAAGATTCTTGGACCAAAACAAAGGCATGTCAATGGATGAAATGAACATTAAACATATGAAAATAGGCTAACCAAGAGAAGGACCGGGGTTAGGCATGAGGATGACTAGATGACATAGAAAGGCATGTACTTAGGCTCAAACCAATGGGCACAAGCACAAGATGAAAGGAATCAACACCAAGAAACCAACATGAATGAACCATGAACAAGAGGTTGTTGGGTGAAATTTGATCAAGCAAGAGAAGCAAACACACTATGGGTGAAGACTCAGATGAAACCTCAACCATGTAGGCATGCAAATTTGGTGATGGATGATGCATGCCATGATAGGTAAACATCTCTCCCTAATGAAATAAGGTTTTCAATAGCACCAGTTGAGAAGTCAAGCCACAAAGCACAATAGGACCACATCTTACCTGATTAGGGTTTCGTGAGGCAAACCCTTCAATCAAGGTATTGGAATCAACCATGATGCTTCAGAATTAAATCTCCAAAGTATGGGCCCTCAATTAAGGTTCAGGTTTCCAAGACAAGGCCTAAAGAGTACCCACAAGGCCCCATAGACACACCATGAAGAAATAGGGTTTAAATGTCCTAAGGAGTGCCATGATAAGGTCTCCTTGAATCCACATCTCAAAGATTAGGAAAATTAGGGTTTCACTCCCCCTATGATCAGATGAAGAGCCAAGTCACACTTTTAAGGTTTGATCCACACACAAACCCTAACTTTGCAACCCATGGAGCTTTGAATATATAATGATCAATTATCAAGTATCAATGAATGAATGATGCACATGAATGTGTGCAGATGGATCTCAAGTCAAGGGTTAGATGAAAAGATGAAAAAGGGAGGGAAAATTTGGGGCTATGACAACTTCCCCTATTTAATCATCTTAAACCTGAATTCGAGGTGGAAGAGGATCATATACCAAATTATTCGAAAATTTTCCTGTTGAGAACGGTTACATGGTATGATGGGGTGGTAGTTTGACTTTTATATGTTCATTTGTAGGGATTTATTGATATCCTGTGGGGATATTAATTGCAAATGAAGGATATGATATGCATGTTGCACGTGATGCATGCTTTATTTTCGTGATGTATGAATGTTTCATATGACTACATGGATGTCATTTACAAGACATGGTTTCTAGCATAGAGGAGACTTCCACTCTTCACTTACTATACCAAAGAAACTATTATTCATGGGAACTCTATATAATACTACCACTGTTAGGGATTCCACATGATCCTGCTGAAGAGCACAAAGTTGAATGATCTAGTCGGGAAGTCATCGAGACATTCCCAGATGTTAAGCAAAAACTTTTAAACTATCGATCATCTTATAGGATTCTTCAGGAGATTAAAGCAATGCCTAAGGTTTTCTTTTAATTTAGCTTTTATTATTCCCCAAATTTTATAGAATTATGTGATCAAAATAAACTAGTTATTTCGCAAACATAATGCAAGAGAAATGAAAAGCAATTGATAAAATAAATGAATTTTATTGATTAAAAAAATTTGTACATACAATGCGTACAAGGGTGCAAAAATACTTAAAGAGGAAATTGCAAAATTTGAGAAAATAAAGGAAATGGAAATGGGAAATATTTTTGTATTTTTCCATTGATTAAAACATCGGTTGTCATGCACTATAAGATCTGAGTCTCAATACTTCGCTTTGACTAATGATGATTGGATCGATCTTTGGCCGTCTGAGATCTTGCTGTAATGACATAGGCTCAAGGAACATAGTCAAATGCCTTTATCCCTAACTTTTGCATGGACATTTTCTATTTTTTTCATCCACTGGGATGCTCGTTTTTTCCTAAGTATCCCTTTCGGGTTTTCGACTTAGCGAACTTTATATATATTTTATTTGACCCCTAACTTTTGCATGGCCTGTCCATTTTTTGGTCCATCGGGATACCCCTTTTTTCCTAGTTTATCCTTATGAAAGTCAATCTAGCGAGCCTTTTATCATCATCTCTTTTTATGCATAATATTTATTGACTATGTCGGAATTCACTATCGACGACAAATTTTCCCCATCCATAGTGGTGAGGATTATGGCTCCACCTGAGAAGGCCTTCTTAATGATAAAAGGTCTTTCATAGTTGGGAGTCCATTTTCCTCTTGGATCTGAGTGAATAGCAGTATATATCTTGAGAAAGAGTTCCCCTACGTGATACACACGAGGAAGAACCTTTTTATCAAAAGCTCGTTTGAGACGTCTTTGGTACAACTGATCCTGGTAGATAGGCGTCAAACGCTTTTGTTCAATTAGATTCAGCTGATCATATCAAGATTGAACCCATTCGGCTTCCTCAAGGTCAGCCTCCATAATAACTCTGAGTGAAGGAATCTCAACCCCAATTGGAAAAACAACCTCCATCCCATACACTAATGAGAATGGAGTTTCCCCAATGGAAGTACGAATCAAAGTCCTGTAACCATGCAGACTGAAGGGTAGCATCTCATGTTAATCCTTGTATGTTCTAACCATTTTCTGGAAAATATTTTTGATATTGTTATTTGCGGCTTCTACAGAGTCATTCATCTTGGGCCGATATGGTGACAAGTTATGGTGCTTGATCTTAAATTCTTTGAACAACTCATTCAAGATCTTATTATTGAGATTACTGGCATTATCAGTAATGATGTTGCTATGAAAATCATAGCGATAAATTATCTCTTACTTAATGAACCGGGTAACCAATTGTAGAGTGACATTGGCATATGAAGCAACTTCGACCCATTTAGTAAATTAATCAATAACAACTAGAATGAATCGATGATCGTTGGAAGCTTTCGGTTATATCATCCCAATCATTTCAATACCCCATATAGAGAAGGCCCATGGAGAAGTTAAAACATTCTACAAAGTTGGTGGCATAGTCACCGTATATCTGACACATGTGACATCTTATGAAGAAGTTGTAACAATTGACCTCCATTGTTGTCCAGTAATAACCAGCTCGATGGATCTTCTTGTCCATGGCAGGTCCTTTTGCATGTACACCCTCGCAGCTGAGCAACACATAACCATAATTCCTCTTATATATCACAATACCATTCAAGAAAAATTTGGAGCAAAGTCTTCTTATAGCTTTCTTGTTGGTAATGGATATACCATCGGGATATGTTTGTTTCTCTATATATGTCTTTATGTTATAGAACCAAGGGTTATCATAAGAATATGCGTCGATTTCTAGACAATGTGTTGGTTCATCCAGGTGGTCAATATAGATAGCAGGTGCTTCATTCTTCCATTTGACGTTAAACATGGGTGCCAACATAGCTAGAGTGTCTGCCAACTGATTTTTTTCCCTAGGGATATGATGAAAAGAGATTTCATTATAGTAGGGTATTAGTTTTCTAATATGCTCTTTGTAAGGAATCAATTTGATATCCCGAGTCTCTGAGTCACCCTTAACCTGACTGATTACCATAATGGAATCTTCGTACACTTCAAGAATTTTGATTCTTAAGTCAATGGCCGCCTTTATACCATAGATGCATGCTTCATATTCTTCCATATTGTTGGTGCAGTCAAAGCATAATCTAGTGGTAAATGGAAGGTGGGATCCACTTGGAGAAATAGTGATTGTGCCTATCTGATGACCTAGAGCATTAGAAGCATCGTCGAACACGAGTGTCCATCGCGATCCTGGTTCAAGGCCTTCTTCGGGGGCCTGACATAGCATAGTCTCCGATAATAGGATATCTTCGTCTAGAAAGTTGAACCTCAACGGTTGATAACCTTCCACAGGTTGGTGAGCAAGATAGTCATATAGAACACTCGCCTTTATAGCTTTTTGAGTCACATACTGGATATCATACTCGGTCAATAACATTTGCGACTGAGCAATTCTACTAGTGACAAATGGCTTTTCAAACATATACTTTATCAGATCCATTGTAGATATCAACAGAGTAGTATGACAAACTATGTATTGCCTCAGGCGTCGAGCAGCCCAAGCCAAAGCATATTAAGTCTTCTCTAAGAATGAGTATTAGGTCTCATACTCAGTGAATTTCTTGCTTATATATTATATTGTGAAGGTAGAGAAAAACAAGAAAGGGGGGTTTGCATTGTTTTCTCATATAATTAAACTTATACAAATAAAACACATGAAAATCCACTAATCTAGAAATATTACACAGAAAAACGTCTAAGAAGATAAAGATCTCTTAGCCCTCTCAATTTTACAGGCTTCACAAGTCACTTGAGGAAATATTCAACAACTATTTGAAAGATACAGTGAAGTGTTTAGTGCTTCTAGGTAAGCACAAGTTACATGATATAAGTACAAAAATATTTCACACTTAGAGCAACAACTCTTGTGAATAAGAATTGGAGAGATTAAGAATTCGTTGCAATATTCGTGTAAGCTTTGATGTCTTGTATGAAGATGATCCAGCCTTTATATAGAGATTTGATAAAGAGACCGTTAGTTGAGGCATTCATGGATATCTTGGCAATGATGGACTTTTATTGTCATTAATCTCTTTGTCCTTTCCATAGCAGTTTTGGAGCGTGTTAAATCTCTTCCAAAAATAGATTCATACAAAAAACAGAAAGCTTCGTAGCTAAGTCTTTGTAATTGTCTTTGGATCAGAGTACGCGGACCTCAAAAGTTCTTGTTCAACATGTATGCTTTCAAATAGTCGCTGAGAGCAGATTGACTTCAGAAGTTCTTGATGTCTCTCTGATGGTGATTTCTTCAGAGTGTGAAACAATCAGATCCGTTCAGTGCACTTGTTATGATTTAGAGTGTCTGAGTCTGTCAGACTTTGTGCGTTTTTTCTTCTCTTCAGAGTCAGAACCTCTGCTTGAGTATATTCTAAGTTGTTGTTCTGAATTGTGTGATTGTCAGATATTTGTCTATCTGATCCTTTTTTGGTTAGAGTCCTGCACACTTAGATAAATTTGTTAGGGTACCAATTTTGTTTCATCCTTTGTTATCATCAAAACCTTAGAGATGAATTGTAGACACAAAATTTTGTTCTTACAATCTCCCCCTTTTTGATGATGACAAAAACTTCAGAAAGATGATGAAACAATGATACTTCAACAAGAATTTAAGAAAAGTTATCTCGGATTCAGATGAGTGACGACTCCCCTTGAGATGGATCATTATAACTTTTAGATGTTCTTACCAGATGTCCTTGCGTATTAGCCTATTTTTACCTTAGATACTTTCTGCATAGCTTACGATTTCATATGAGTTTTAAATGTGTGTGGTGCAGCAAGAGGCTTAGATATTATTTCATCAGAGTTATTTTTATTCTCCCCTTTTTTGTCAGACTCAAAAAGACTTGCTAAAAAAATATCGGCAAAAGATGATTCATATATGAAGAGGGAGTACAGGTAAGTTGAAAGGCTACGAATAACAGATAGAAAAACATTTAGAGAATACATTCAAGATAAGCAAGTAGAGAAAGCAACAAATAAATCCTAAGTTCCTAAGGGTTTGGAGGCGGAGGCATCCTCTGAGGCAACTGAGTCAGCAGGTTCTATTGGTACATTCTTGCTCCCACTATCTGTTGCTCCTTTTGTAGCTCTTCTAGAGTCTTCAAAATGAGAGGAGAAAAATCAGAACGAGATTGCTCCCCCTGAGTCAGAGCATCATTCCTAGCCATAGCAGCTTCTTCTGCAGCTATGCATGTAGCTTCTTCAGCCCTAGTCTTTGATTTTGCTTCAGCTTCAGCAGCAGCAGCAGCTTCAGTAGCAGCCTTCTCTGCAGCTTCTCTTTCTCTTTTCTCTTCTTCCAGACGAGCCTTGTCTTCAGCTTCTCTTCTAGCCTTCTCTTCTACCTCTCTGGCCAGACGAGCCTACAACCTCTCTCCAGCTTCTCTAATGAAGTCGTTTCAGACTTGCTCAGAGAGGCCTTTCAGTTTGAAAGCCTCGTAGGTCATCCATCTAATCACTCTATTCCATTGAATCCTCACTGCAGAGAGATCATCACTAATACCAAAGTTTTCAGATAGTGATTTGATCTTCTCCACTGAAGACTCAGCAAATAAGTTTACTTCTTCTTCCAGGGTGGGAAAGGTGGGTTCTGGTTCAGAGATAGGAGATGTAGGTGCTGGTGGTGAGTGGGTGGTTTGATTGGGAGGTTTCAAGTCATGTGTGATGGGGTTTTTAGTGGGAGTTTCGATGTGTTGTTCAGATGGAGGTGTTGATGGTTATTCCGATGGTGATGGAATGTTTGTTTCTGGTTCAGGTTGGTTGTGTATGGAGAGGGCACGAGCCTGAAGTTGAGCTAGAGTGGGAGATTCAGGGTCAGATGGATCAGAGTCAGAGGAGATGGTATAGTAAGGTGGGGATGAAGGTGTTGAGGAAGGTGGTGATATGGGTTCATTGAACATTTGGGCCTTAGATATGGGTAGAGTGGTGGTGGTGAGGTTAAATTTTTGAAGGGGCAGTGATGGTGGGTTAGAAGTAGGTGTTTTAAAGGACTTTGTGGTGGAGGGTGAGGGCTCAGAGGTTGTGTAAATGAGGGAGGGTAGAGGTAGGGAAGAAGACAGTTGTCTTAAATGAATAGAGGGAAAGTCAGAAGGTAGAGACTTACTTGGAGAGGAGAAGGAGGAGGAGACCAGAGGCACAGGTGGTCTGGATACAGAAGTTTCCCCTAACTTTGCTCTCGTGTATTTCTTTGTCTTTTCAGAGGGCTCCCTTTGTCTCTTCATAAAGGTGGGTGGCTGCTCAGGTACCTAGTTCATTGAGAAGTCTGAGATATTGACTCCTTGGTTGCCCAGATCTTGTAGATAGTGTGTAACAACCTCTAGATGATCTATCATTTAGAAGAGGTAAGGACCATTGGGTATCTTCCTCTGATCTTCCAAGGCTTCCCAGTAGGTGTTTAAGGAGGGCTTGACTAGAATCTTCTCTATTATTCCCATGCTCTTGAGATTTCTGGAGTTTATAGGTCTTCTGGTGTCGATTGTCACATCCTTCATCAGGTTGTAATGAATCAGATGATCCATCAAGCCGCTCTCTATTAGAACATCAGATACCAGCCTTCCCAGAGGAATGTATGTTCTGGGCTTCATGTTGTTCCTGGTGTCTCTAATAGAGATCCTCAAATATTTGAATAGCAGAGCTGGAAGATTCAGCTTGAGCCCTTTATGGAGGTAGAGAGGATACACTTCTTGTCAGTGTTGATGTAGTTTGACGAGTTGGACGTTGGGCGATGATGAATAGTCCCCATAATGATCTTCAGCCAGACTCTTAGGTTCTGGTGAAGTTCCTTGTTCTTGGACGAATTACCCTCAGCGTTCTGTTTGAAGATGGTTGGGATAATCTCCTGGGATATGTATTTAGCCCTAGGATTAATGTTGTAGATTCTTCTTCCCCCTGTCTTCTCCATGTTCAGAATGGTAGCAATGGATTTCTCGGTGATGACGATCTTCACCCCCAGAACATAGGACACAATGTAGTGGTCGTCTGAATCTACAAATCTCCATAATTCCTAAACCAGATAGGTGTAGATAGGACCATAGAGCCTTTAAAAGTAGTTTTCCCACCCTTGCTTCCTAAGTTATTCTGTGAGGTCAATCTCGTTCCTCTTCATGTTCTCAAAATCAACCAACGATTTACAAAGAACTTCTAACTTGTCGAACGGAGTGGCAAGATTTATGCGAGGTTCACGATCCAATATATGGGGTTCCTTGTAGATGGGAGTAGAAATAGCATCATTTGTTGTAGTGGTTTGCTGGGAAGAGTTTGGAGGTTGTTTTGTTGATTCCATTTGTTGAGAATAGTTGCAAACTACTTGTTACTGGGAATCCATGAAGAAGATGAAGTTTGTTGAAAAACACTTGAAGATGCTAGAGAATGCTTGAAAGTGAGAGAACAATGGTTTGTGTAGGATGTGAGTGAAAAGTGTGAAAGTGTGAAGTGTGGAAAATATAAATACATAAGTTTAGGCATGCAAAATGACAGCGTTAGATGGGAATAAGAAACAGTAAATAAATTATGGCACAGAAAAGTGAGATGACATGCTAGGGGAGAAGTTAATTACAGCTAATGATGGATTTCTAATCCACAATTCAGCATACTGCTCGAAAAGATCTCAAAGGTCTGTCTCTTGAGATATGTGTTAGATAGTTGTCTAGAAGATCTAAAGTCAGATGCAAGAGAGACCATGTATTAATCTATCTGGTCTTCAGGAATACCAAGAGATTGGATCCTAAGGATTTCTCCATTTCAAAGAAGCACAAGTTTGACTCATTCTGGGAAATTTTCAATTTTTAGATATTTCAGAATGAATGAGAATCTATCTTCAGCAAGGGGTTTTGTGATGATATCAGCCCATTGGTGGTTTGTATCTATGAATTTTAAAGAAATTACCCCCTTCTGAACACAGTCTCTGATAAAATGATGTTTTATTTCTATGTGCTTTGCTCTGGAATGTAGAATAGGGTTTTTACTTAAACATATGGCAGCACTATTATCACAGAAGATAGGAACGTTACTCTCATATATCTGAAGATCTTCTAGTTGGTTTTTCATCTAGAGCATTTGAGTAGTGCATAATGAAGCTGAGATATACTCTGCTTTTGTAGTAGAGAGTGCAATGGTTGACTATCATTTGCTAGCCCAAGATACAAGATTTTTTGCCAGAAACTGACAGTTTCAAGATGTGATTTTTCGTTCCAATCTGTCTCCAGCATAATCTGAATCACAATATCTAGAGAGGCTATACTCTGATGTTTTCTCATACATCAGGCCAATGTCACGTTTTCCTTTCAGATACCTTAGGATTCTCTTAACTATTGTTAGATGAAATTCCCTTGGATCTGATTGGAATCTGACGTAGAGACTTACATTGAAAAGAATATTTGGTTGTGTAGCCGTCAGATAGAGAAGAGAGCCTATCAAACCACGGTAGAGCTTTTGACTTACTTCTTCTTTTTCCAGAATGCAGGTTGGATGCATGGGAGTCTTTGCTGGTTTGCATTCTAACATTTCAAATTTCTTTAGAATTTCTTTTATGTATTTGCTTTGGTATACATATGTGGCTTCTGCAACTTGGTTGATTTGAATTCCCATAAATAATTTTAGTTCTTACATCAAGCTCATTTGAAATTCTGCCTGCATTAACTCAGAGAAGTCTTGACAAACAGATGGGTTAGATGAACCAAAAATTATATCATCAACGTATATCTGACATATCATTAGATAATTTCTAATGTTTTTACAGAAGGGTGTATAATCAAGCTTTCCTCTAATAAAATCATGTTCCAGAAGAAAGGTGCTTAGTCTTTCATACCAAGCTCTATGAGCTTGTTTTAGACCATACAGAGATTTTTTTAGTTTAAAAATGTGCTCTGGACATTTAGGGTTTTCAAAACCTAGAGGTTGGTGAACATACACTTCTTCTAAGATATAACCATTTAGAAATGCACTCTTGACATCCATCTGATATAATTTGATGGAATGATTTACAGCGAATGATACAAGTAAGCGAATCGATTCTAATATGGCGATTGGAGCAAAGGTTTCCTTGTAGTCAATGCCTTCTTGTTGATTGTAACCTTGTGCTACCATTCGTGCTTTGTTCCTGAAAACTTCTCCTTTTTCATTTAGTTTGTTTCTGAACACCTATCTAGTTCCAATAACATGAGTTCCTTTTGGCCTTGGTACCAGATCCCAGATGTCGTTCTTTGCAAATTGATCAAGTTCTTCTTCCATTTCCAGAATCCATTACTTGTCTTGAAGTGCCTCACCACAAGAGGTAGGATCTATTAGAGACACTAATCCTAGAGGAATTTCTTCAGATATTTTGAATGTAGACCTTGTTCTGACAGGTTCATCCTTGTTTCCAAGAATCAATTCTTCAGAGATGTTTGGACGAAATCTTTATATTTTCTGTACAATTGGTATTTCAGTTGTTTCTGTATTTTGTTTTGTAGCTTCCTCAGATTCTTTAGTCTTTTCGTCAGATCCTGCAAGAGTTATCTCCAAATCTACAAGTTTTTCAATTAGCTTTAACTTTTTAGAGTCAAGCTTATCATCAAATCTGACATGTATTGATTATTCTTCCATAATTTTGGTTTCTGTATTGTATACTCTGTAGCCCTTAGAGCGCTCTGAGTATCCTAACATAATACTTTTTTGTGCTTTTGAATCAAACTTGTTGAGATGTTCTTTAGTATTAAGAATAAAGCAAGAGCATCCAAGGGGATGAAAGCGAGAAATGTTGCGTTTTCTTCCCTTACACAGTTCATAAGGAGTCTTCTCCAGAATACGTCTTATAGAGATTCTATTCTGAATATAGCACGTTGTATTTGCTGATTCATCCCAAAAGTTCTTAGCCACATTTGTTTCATTAATCATGGTTTTGACCATTTCTTGGAGAGTCTTATTCTTCCTTTCTACAACCCCATTTTGTTGTGGAGTTCTAGGATAGGAGAAATCACGGGATATTCCATTTGAATCAAAAAGTTCCTCACAAAACTTATTTTCGAATTCTCCACCGTGATTATTTCTGACTCTGATGATTTTAGAGTAAAATTCATTTTACACTTTAGAACAGAAACTAGTGAATACAGAGTGTGACTTATTCTTGTGCTTTAGAAATTTAACCCATGTCTAGTGACTATAATCATCAACAATGACTAGTCCATACTACTTTCCATTGACTGAAGTTATCTTAATAGGTCCAAACATGTCAATGTG
Source organism: Lathyrus oleraceus (assembly GCF_024323335.1). NCBI lineage: Eukaryota > Viridiplantae > Streptophyta > Magnoliopsida > Fabales > Fabaceae > Lathyrus > Lathyrus oleraceus. Next base: position 62,405,544 of record NC_066579.1, on the reverse strand, counting down.
AAGGAGTTCCAAAGGCTTATAGGTAGAAACAACATTTTTCTTTTTAAAAGAAGTTTTTGAAAATTTACCTTTCTCACATGCCTCATACAAAGCATCTGAAGAGAACTTCAGTTTGGGTAAACCTATGACTAACTCAAGTTTATTTAGCTGAGAAATCCTTCTCATACTAATATGACTCAAGCCTATATGCCATACCCATTTCTCTTCATTTACAGACATTAAACATTTTACATTTTGATCTTTGAGATCTGAAAGATTAATGTTGTAAATTTTGTTTTTCCTATTTCCAGTGAATAGAATTGTTCTATTGTTCTAATTAATTGCTTTGAATGTTTTTTGATTGAAGGTTATATCATAACCGTTATCACTTAATTGACTTATGGATAACAGGTTATGCATTAATCCTTCTATGTAAAGAACATCAGATATAGAGTGAAGAGATCCATTACCAATAGTTCTGGAGCTTTGATTCTTCCTTTCTGATTTCCTCTGAAACCTATGAAGCCAACATCTTTAAGTTCCTGGCTTTGGAACATATGCTTTCTTCCTATCATGTGTCGCGAGCATCCAGAGTCCAGGTACCATGATTGGTGTCTTAACTCCGTTACATATGATATCTACAACATAAACTATTTTATCCTTTGGTACCCATAATATTTTGAGTCCTTGTGATTAGTTCTCCCAGAGTTTCTTGAAGCTTTGGGTTTTCTAGCATTAGTAAAATTTTGTGTTTCTGCATGTGTGTAGTGATAAGAAAATGGGGATTTAGGTTTATCATCTGCAGAAGATATTTGTTTGTCTTCATGAGAATCATATCATATTCATCTTTTCTTATTCTGACTGACTCCATAAATCATAGAGGCCATTCTGATATGATCTTAGAGATTCAGATAAGAAAGATTCAAGGTCAGAGCGACAAAGGTCAGAAAATACCTCTTCAGGATCAGATTCTCTTTCTAATGAGCTTCCAGATATGGTAGCCATGAATGCCACATTTTCCTGTTCTTCTTTAGAGTCTGATTTTGAGGCATCAGATTCAGAGTCATCCCAGGTGGCCATGAGTCCCTTCTTAGTTTTGAAGGAACTTTTCTTGAATCCTTCTCTTCTGGAGCTGTATTTCTTAAGCTTTGGGCATTCGTTTCTATAGTCACCTAGTTCTTTACATTCATAGCATGTTACCTTTTTGTTTAATTTGCCTTTGGAAGATGATTCTGAGCGATCTCCCTTGGGTCTTGGTCTTCTGAAGTTGTTATTCCTTTTTCTCCATAGGTTTTTTACTCTTCTGGTTAGAAGGGATAACTCTTCTTCATCATCGGAATCATCCTTTTCAGAGTCATCATTATCTTCTTCTTCAGCTTGGAGGGCTTTGTTCCTTTATGGTTTATGTCTCTCAAATCTGGACTTCAGAGCTACATATTTGCATTTCTTTTGGGGCTCATCTTCCTCAAGTTCTATCTCATGACTCCTGAGGGGAGCTGACGAGTTCTTCCTAGCTTATGTTATTCAGATCTTTTGATAGTTTCAATGAAGTGACCATAGGTCTCCGCTTCTTTGGTAAGCTTCTGACAATCTTTTTGACATGATCTGCAGTCGTTTAGCCTTTGTCCAGAACCTTGAGTCCTGCAATTAAAGTTTGAAATCTAGAAAACATTACCTATATAACTTCATCGTCCTCCTTCTTAAAGGCTTCGTATTTATGGATTAGAGCCAGAGCCTTTGTCTCTTTGAATTGAGATTTGCCTTCGCGGGTCGTCTTTAGGGAGTCAAGTATTTCTTTAGCAGTTTCCCTGTTGGTGATTTTTTCATATTCATTGTAGGCTATGGCATTTAGCAGTATTGTTCTTGCTTTGTGGTGATTTTGAAAATCACGCTTCTGATCATCAATCATTTTGTTTCTGGCAATAGCAATACCGGCATCAGATACATGAGGTACATAGCCAATAGTAACTATGTCCCATAGGTTAACGTCATAACCTAGAAAGAAACTTTAGATTCTATCTTTCCGGTAATCAAACTTTTCTCCATCAAATACTGGAGATTTGGCATTGTAACTGTCTCTTTAATTGGTGTTGGGTATAGAGTTTTTCTCACGTTGGATCTCTCTACACTGTTAAGTGTAAGATTAGAAAATCAATAATAGAGCCAAAGCTCTGATACCAATTGAAGGTAGAGAAAAAAAAGAAAGGGGGGTTTGAATTATTTTCATAGATAATTAAACTTTTTGCAAATAAAACACACACGAAAAATAAAGCTATCAACATAAATATTTATCCTAGTTCGCCTGAAATTCAAAGCTACTCCACTCTACCCGGCTAAGGTGATTTCTCCTTCAACAAGGACTTAATCCACTAATCTTGAAACATTGCACAGAAAAACGTCAAAGAAGATAAAGATCTCTTATGCCTCTCAAGTTTACAGACTTCACAAGTCACTTGAGGAAATATTCAACAACTATTTGAAAGATACAGTGAAGTGTTTAGTGCTTCTAGGTAAATAGTACTTACACAATATAAGAACAAAAATATTTCACACTTAGAGAAACAACTCGTGTGAACAAGAATAGGAGAGATCAAGAATTCTTTGCAGTATTCGTGTATGCCTCGTTGTCTTGTATGAAGATGATCCAACCTTTATATAAAGACTTGATGAAGAGATCGTTAGTTAAGGCATTCATGGATATCTTGGCAATGATGGACTTTTATTGTCATTAATCTCTTTGTCCTTTCCATAGCAATTTTGGAGCATGTTAAATCTCTTCCAAAGATAGATTCATACCAAAAATAGAGAGCTTTGTAGCTAAGCTTTGTAATTATCTTTGGATCAGAGTACGCGGGGTTCAGAAGTTCTTGTTCAGCGTGTATACTTTAAGATAGTCTCTGAGAGAAGATTGACTTCAGAAGTTCTTGATGTCTCTCTGATGGTGATTTTTTCAGAGTGTGAAACAATCAGATCCGTTGAGTGCACTTGTTCAGATTCAGAGTGTCTGAGTCTGTCAGACTTGAAGGAGAATTGCGATCCAAAACGCAGCGGAAATTAAAATTTTCTCCTTTAGAGATCCTTATGAATGGTCATGATCAGTGATAGAATATTTACCTCTTGTGACAATTGAAACCTTTGGTGCAGATCTCTTGTGACGATCAAAACCTTTGATGCAGATCCACGGAGCGATCACGAACGTTGAACAATGACAACGTCTCTACTCAGTCCACACGAACGGATTCCTTCAATCACAGTGCTAGCTGGTACGAATGAAGGCTTTGAGTGAGAGAGAGAGAGAGAGAGAAAAACGAAAATAATGCAACCGTAATTCATGCTTCTGCACAAGGGTTCTATTTATAGAACCACTTGTGTGGGCTTCAAGCTAAAAGGCCCACTTAAGTGTATTTTGGCCCATATCTTATAATATGCCCAAAATCACTTAAGCCCATGGTACCTTACCATATTTCGTATTCTACTCAAGTACACCGTACCTTACGATGTTCTATAATTCACTTAAGGGCACCGTACCTTACGGTATTCCTTAGTTACTCTATCTCTCATCAATCCGTCCTTGTGTGTGACCCTGTAGGTTTTCGCGACGTTGGCAATTATATTAAATCACGCATTTAACATAATAAACAGTGAGCGATATCTAGCAACACATCACTGCTACCCAAGACACGAAAATGTCATGTGATCTGACAAAACCTTCTGTGATAATACTTATGTGTATAATTACCCTTTTGCCCTTATGTCTATATTGAACACAAGGCATAGACCGTGTCATCGTTGTCCAGTTCAATATTGGGCCCATAGACATTTATCCTGTTATGCAGGATGGGCAAATTCCATCTAGGTCACTCATGTCCCTCAGCATGCTTCGTGAAGTACCCATCAACTGTCTTTATGGTTATCCAGTTACGGATAACGTTTGATCAACAATAAAGCACTCGACTCTACATCTAGGGTCCATAGTGGTTTCAGGTCGAAGAGTGGTATACACCATTATCACCATGAGAATAACTTATGACACTTTGCATAACTTTCTATATAGTATTCTCATAGCGGGTCAATCCGGTATAAATATTACTCATAATATTCATACCTATGTTTAAGACTTGATAACTCTTTATCCATGATCCATAAGATGTGATCATCAGTCTACAAACATAATAGTCTTAATGCTTTAATGTTATCCCACTTCACACTAAAGCTCGACTACTGATACTTTAAGAATAGTGTCCTCATGTTTAATGTGTTCTCATGATTAAGTCACACTTAATACATTAAACGGACTATCTATTCCAGGGACTTTATTAATCAACCATAATAAAGAAAAAGCCTTTTATTATTAATAAATAATTCGATATAAGTACCAAAAGTATTGGCCTCTAGGGCTTACACCAACAATCTCCCACTAGCACTAGAGCCAATCAGGCATACCCTTAATACCCATAGATCTAGTATGCCCATCATGCTTCTGCTGCGCAAGAGGCTTTGTCAGTGGGTCAGCAATATTGTCAAGTGTAGGTACTCTGCATATTTTCACATCTCCTCTATCTATTATCTCTCGAATGAGATGATAACGCCTAAGTATGTGTTTGGATTGTTGGTGAGATCTAGGCTCCTTGGCTTGTGCGATAGCACCATTGTTATCAAAGTAGAGACCAATGGGATCCACAATGCTAGGAACTATGCCAAGTTCACTAATGAACTTTTTGATCCAAACAACTTCCTTTGCTGCACTTGAGGCAGCAATATACTCGGCCTCGGTTGTAGAATCAGCAACTGTATCTTGCTTTGAACTTTTCCAGCTCACAGTGCCACCGTTTAAGCAAAACACATAACCAGATTGCGATCTAAAGTCATCCTTATCTGTCTGGAAGCTAGCATCCGTGTATCCAATTACATCCAACTCTTCCTGACCTCCATATATCAAGAATGAGTCCTTAGTCCTTCTTAAATACTTAAGGATATTCTTGACAGCTACCCAGTGAGCATCACCAGGATCCGATTGGTACCTACTCGTTGCACTTAAAGCATACGAGACATTTGGTCGAGTACATAACATGGCATACATGATAGATCCTATTGCAGATGCATATGGAATATTATTCATGCGATCCCTTTCTTCCTTAGTTAAAGGGGATTGTGTTTTTGATAGACACAGGCCATGTTGCATAGGTTTGAATCCTTTCTTGGAATCATGCATATTAAAGCGTCTCAACACTTTGTCTATGTATGTACTCTGACTTAGGCCAACCAGTTTTTGTGATCTATCTCTATAGATTCTAATTCCTAATATATAGGCTGCTTCACCTAGGTCCTTCATAGAAAAGCATTTCTCCAACCAAGACTTTACTTGTTGTAGGGTAGGGATATCGTTTCCAATGAGTAATATGTCATCTACATATAATACCAGGAAAACGATCATGCTCCCACTAACCTTCTTGTAGACACAAGGCTCATCTTCGTTCTTGATGAATCCATATTGTTTTACTATTTCATCAAAACGAAGATTCCAGCTTCTGGAAGCTTGCTTCAATCCATAGATTGATCTTTGTAACTTACATATCTTTTGGGCTTCCTCTGGTATGTCAAATCCTTCAGGCTGTGTCATGTACACATCCTCAAGAAGATTTCCATTAAGGAAAGCAGTTTTGACATCCATCTGCCATATTTCGTAATCATGATATGCAGCGATAGCAAGTAAAATCCGAACAGATTTAAGCATTGCAACTGGTGAAAAGGTTTCATCATAGTCAATCCCATGAACTTGTTTATATCCTTTTGCAACCAGTCTTGCCTTATAGGTATGTACCTTACCATCCATGTCAGTCTTCTTTTTGAAGACCCACTTGCATCCTATAGGGTTAACTCCTACAGGAGGCTCTACCAAGGTCCAAACTTGGTTTGTGTACATGGAATCCATTTCAGATTTCATGGCTTCTAGCCACTTCTCAGACTCGGGACCAGTTATGGCCTCTTGGTAGGTCACAGGCTCATCTTGATCCATGAGTAATACATCACCTTGATCAGTTATGAGATATCCATATCTCTCAGGTAGTTGACGTATCCTGCTTGACCTACACTGGTTTTGTTCTACTTGAGCAGGTTGCTCTTCCATAACTTCTTGTGTTTCCTGCTCTAATTCCTCCATAGGTGTATCTATGCTTTGTGATTCTTGAACTTCTTCAAGCTCTACTTTCCTCCCACTGGTTCCTTTGGAAATAAAATCCTTTTCTAGGAAAACTCCAGTTCGAGGGACAAACACTTTGCCCTCAGAAGGATTGTAGAAGTAATACCCTCTTGTTTCTTTAGGATACCCCACAAATAAGCATTTGTCAGATCTGGGCTCAAGCTTAGTTGAAATTTATCGTTTCACATAAACCTCGCAACCCCAAATCTTTATGTAAGACATATGTGGTTTCTTACCACTCCATATCTCATATGGTGTCTTCTCAACCTTTTTGGATGGAACACGGTTTAGTGTGTAAGCTGCTGTCAATAGTGCATGTCCCCAAAAGGAGTTTGGAAGATCAGCGTGACTCATCATGGATCGGACCATGTCCAACAGGGTTCGATTTCTTCTCTCAGACACACCATTCCATTGGGGTGTTCCAGGAGGAGTGAGTTGGGATAGGATCCAACACTCTTTCAGATGGTCATCAAACTCTAGGCTTTAATATTCACCACCTCGATCTGATCGAAGAGCTTTAATATTCTTACCTAGTTGGTTTTGTACTTCATTCTTGAATTCTTTGAACTTTTCAAAGGACTCTGATTTGTGTTTCATTAAATAGACATAACCATATCTACTGAAATCATCAGTGAATGTGATGAAGTACTGAAAACCTCCTCTGGCTAATATGTTCAGTGGACCACATACATCAGTATGTATGAGGGCCAAAAGATCATTAGCTCTTTCACCTTTTCCTGTGAATGGAGACTTTGTCATCTTTCCAATTAAACAAGATCTGCATGTCTCATATGATTCATAATCAAAAGAGTCCAACAGTCCATCTTTATGGAGTTTGGAAATGCGTTTCTCATTTATGTGGCCTAATCGACAATGCCAAAGGTAAGTTGGATTTAACTCATTAGGTTTCATCCTTTTAGTATTAATGTTATAAATAGGCATTTCAAGATCAAGGACATATAGTCCATTGTTCATTTGTGCAGTAGCATAGAATATATCATTCAAATAAATTGAACAACAATTGTTCTTTATTACGAATGAAAAACCGAACTTGTCCAAACAAGAAACAGAAATAATATTCCTGCTGATTGCTGGTACATAATAACAGTTCTGTAACTGAATTATTAAACCACTAGGTAAAGTCAATTCATAAGTTCCTACGGCTAAGGCAGCAACCTTTGCTCCATTACCAACTCGTAGGTCGACTTCATCTTTTGCCAATTCTCTACTCCCTTTTAGTTCTTGCACATTTGTACAAATGTGAGAACCGCATCCAGTATCTAATACCCATGATGCAGAAGTAGATAAATTAATTTCAATAACAAAATTACCTAAAGTTGGAGTCTCTACTCCATACTTCCTATCTTTCAGGTACTTTGGGCAGTTCCTCTTCCAGTGTCCGGTCTTACCGCAATGGAAGCAGGTGCCTTTCTTTTCTATGTCTCCACTAGGCTTTAAAATAGTACTAGTGGGTTTGGGTTTGGCAACTTCCTTGCCTTTCCCTTTATCATGTTTGAGGACAATCTTCATGTTTCGGTACCAATCCAGAAAATTTGTCCCAGACAATTTTTCTTTCTCAAGGTTTGATCGTAATATGTTGTTAGAGGTGTTTGTTGTCATGGTAATCTACATAAGGATTAATGAACATATAAGTATCATTGACATATTTAATTAGGCCTTTAATTAAATATGCTCCCACTATTTTACTCAAAACAAATGACCCTCATCATTTGATTCGGAAAATCCCGTTGGAAGATTTTCTAGTGGGTCGAGATCCATATTTCACTTCGTTCTAAGTCCGCGTAGGCGGATTACACAAAATTAGGTTATTTAGGTAGGAACTCCTTCCAATTGTATCTCATACAACTCTCGAAAATTTCAGTTGGGTGAATAACTCCTTATTCCAATCCATCATATGGATCATTCCCAACTCTTGCTTCTAAACATATATATAATCTTATTATAATTTGTTTAGTTAAGTTTGACCCATTGTTTTAACAGTTGGATATTACAATTATCCCATCGCACCTTACTAATATATAGATCATGCACCTCGCGTAGGAGAAACCTACATTATCCATTACTAGTCTTGATGAGTGTTAAAACTTGGAAAGCATAAACTTAATATTTAATTTGAGGGAATTGCAATTGTTTTGATCTCACCGGCTTATTTATCATATAAATCGTCTCTCACATGCATCAACATATATTCACACGCATCAACATACATACACATGCATCAACATACATAATGAAACAGTTATGGCCCCTAGCGCAATTGTTCCCCCAAGCCAATGAGAGAACCTAAGCTAACCTAATAACGATCTAAGCTTCTCCAAGCAAGATCTTCAAGGTTGTCCTCCATTGATATTGAATTCTTCTCTTTCTTCATATCATTATTCTCCTTTGATATTGAATTCTTCTCTTTCTTCATATCATTACATTACAGAAGAAACTCGTTTTACATACGAGGGATTGAGATGAGAAAAGAAGTTACACTAAGAGATTAAAAGGAGAGGCATGACACGCAGGTCGTATTTAAAAACCCAAAACAAAATGAAGGAAGACTAAGGCCATAACTGATCACAACAAGGCAATAATAACAAACATATTATTATTATTAATTTTCAATTCCTTTAATTAATTAAAACCAAATTAAATTTCGGCGACCGATCACACTACGCAGAGTTAGCCGTGGGTTCCGCTGAGTTAGCCGGGGGACCAAAAATTTTAATGAACAATTCATTTGAAATGGACATTGTTTTGCATCAACACAACCCTTGCGTAGGCACAAAACAGAAACCCCGAGTCTGTGAGTGTGACGACCAGCACAGGCATGTTACGAGCGTCACAGGCTATGTGAAGTGACGACCGTCACAAAGCATGTTACGACCGTCACAGGCCATGTGAGTGTGACGACCGTCACAAAGCATGTGACGACCGTCACGTCCAGCTTATTACGATCGTCACAAGCTCGTGACGAACGTCACGCGGCCAGAATAACAAAACTTTGAAACAGTCAACAGACGTGTTCCAAAAGCCCTAAATTCACAACTCTTTGACGGCACAACCCTTGCACCGTCACCAACCCTAATGCGCCAATTTCAGACCGTCAAACACACCTCGATTGTTGATTCAGTATGATTGATCAACAGGTCATTTCTTCACCATACTAATGTCGGATTCCGAAGCAAATGACCATTGATCGCTCAAAGAAAAACAACCATTTAGTGTTTGAATGAACGAAATAGAAACAGTATATCACATATACCGTACTTTGCATTAGGATTACTTATATCATATATAAGTTGATCGGTCTCAATTGCGTAACCAATGGACGATCGATGTATCGCTGCTTCACCATACTAATGTCGGTTCCGAAGCATAGTCAACATCAATCATCCAACTCGTACACTCATGATGCCAAATTTAATTACTCGTTTAATTAATTGATTCATTCTGTCTTTTATTCATTTTCATACAGAAAATAAACAACTATCCGAGTCATGGTTTCGTAAGTGGCTCTGATACCACTGAAGGAGAATTGTGATCCAAAATGCAGTGGAAATTAAAATTTTCTCCTTTAGAGATCCTTACGAATGGTCATGATCAGTGATAAAATATTTACCTCTTGTGACGATTGAAACCTTTGGTGCAGATCTCTTGTGACGATCAAAACCTTTGATGCAGATCCACGGAGCGATCATGAACGTTGAACGATGACAACGTCTCTACTCAGTCCACACAAACGGATTCCTTCAATCACAGTGCTAGCTGGTACGAATGAAGGCTTTGAGTGTGAGAGAGAGAGAGAGAGAGAAAAACGAAAATAATGCAACCGTAATTCATGCTTCTGCACAAGGGTTCTATTTATAGAACCACTTGTGTGGGCTTCAAGCTAAAAGGCCCACTTAAGTGTATTTTGGCCCATATCTTATAATATGCCCAAAATCACTTAAGCCCATGGTACCTTACCATATTTCGTATTCTACTCAAGTACACCGTACCTTACGATATTATATAATTCACTTAAGGGCACCGTACCTTACGGTATTGCTTAGTTACTCTATCTCTCATCAATCTGTCCTTGTGTGTGACCCTGTAGGTTTTCGCGACGTTGGCAATTATATTAAATCACGCATTTAACATAATAAACAGTGAGCGGTATCTAGCAACACATCACTGCTACCCTTTTGCCCTTATGTCTATATTGAACACAAGGCATTGACCGTGTCATCCTTGTCCAATTCAATATTGGGCCCATAGACATTTATCCTGTTATGCAGGATGGGCAAATTCCATCTAGGTCACTCATGTCCCTCAGCATGTTTCGTGGAGTACCCATCAACTGTCTTTATGGTTATCCAGTTACGGATAACGTTTGATCAGTAATAAAGCACTCGACTCTACATCTAGGGCCCATAGTGGTTTCAGGTCGAAGAGTGGTATACACCATTATCACCATGAGAATAACTTATGACACTTTGCATAACTTTCTATATAGTATTCTCATAGCGGGTCAATCCGGTATAAATATTACTCCTAATATTCATACCTATGTTTAAGACTAGATAACTCTTTATCCATGATCCATGAGATGTGATCATCAGTCTACAAACATAATAGTCTTAATGTTTTAATGTTATCCCACTTCACACTAAAGCTCGACTACGGATACTTTAAGAATAGTGTCCTTATGTTTAATGTGTTCTCATGATTAAGTCACACTTAATACATTAAACGGACTATCTATTCCAGGGACTTTATTAATCAACCATAATAAAGAAAAAGCCTTTTATTATTAATAAATAATTCGATACAAGTACCAAAAGTATTGGCCTCTAGGGCTTACACCAACAAGACTCTGTGCATTTTCTCTTCTCTTCAGAGTCAGAACCTCTGCTTGAGTATATTCTAAGTTGTTGTTCTAGACTTGCTGTCAAATATTTATCTATCTGATCCTTTTTAGGTTAGAGTCCTGCACACTTAGATAAATTTTTCAGGGTAACAATTTTTTTTCATCCTTTGTGATTATCAAAACCTTAGATATGAATTCTAGACATAGAATTTTGTTCTTACATATTGCATGTTCTTTCTTGCTTATGTCATCATGCTGACCAAAAACATAACCCATAGATTCATTGAGTATCAGGAGACACATAATAAAAGGCCTACCATGAACATGTGGTTTGAGGATCAGTGGTTCTTGCAAATAATTTTTTATTTTGTCAAATGCCACTTGACAAGCATTATCCCACATGATCAACTGATTTTTCCTCAACAATTGAAAGGTTGGTTCATAGGTAGTTGTTAAATGTGATATGAATATGGAGATGTAGTTAAGCCAACCAAGGAAACCTCGGGCTTCTTTTTATGTTCAGGAAGGTGGCATATCTTGGATTTCTCGAATTATCAGGATAGACCTTAATGCGTTTATGACTTACTATGAGACCTAATATTTACTAGATCGGACCCCAAAAATGCACTTTGCTGGATTCAATCGCAACTTGAACTTTCGGAGCCTGGCAAATAATTTCCCCAAATGTTCCAAATGATCTTCGTTATCTCTGGATGTCACAATCATGTTATCCATATAAACCTCAATCTCTTAATAAATCATGTCGTGAAAGAGGTTTACGATGGAACGTTGATATGTTGCCCCTGTATTCTTCAAGTCGAACGACATAACTTTGTAGTAGTAAGTTCCCCAATGTATGATAAAAGTTGTCTTCTCCTTATCATTTTGTGACATATGTATCTCATTATACCCTGAGAAACCATCCATGAAGGAAAAACAGATAACTGAGTTGTATTATCAACCAAAACATCCATATGAGGCAACATTAAACTACTTCTTAACCTCTTCTCTAATTTTAAGTGCCATGTCGGGTCTGGTCCTTATGGGCTTCTACTTAACTAGAGGACATTCAGGCTTGAGTGGAAAGTGATGTTCAACAATATTTTTGGACCAACTGTAGCATATCTTGATAAGACCAAGCAAAGACGTCAATATATTCATGCAGTAACTTAACCAACTCAAAGTGTACATGCTTGGCAAGAGATGCCCCAATCTTCACCTCTTTTCTGTCTTCTTCAGAACCTAAGTTAATAACTTCTACTGGATCTTTATATGGTTTAATCTCTTTCTCCTTTTGTCAAGGAGACTTTCTATCTCACTCGGTAATTTACAATCTTCCTCACTGTCATCTTCATCTTGGTTTATTGGGAGTCCAGACTTACATTAGATTCTTGTAGGGTTGTTATCAATGAATTTGTTTGCTATGCATGTTATGAGCTTATTTTTAGTATGCTTGTTGATAAAGTGGAAAAATTAAAAAGAAGCTTTTATCATTTCATTTTTTGTGAAAAAGTAAAATAACTGAAATAAAGGGAACAAAATTTTGAATGCAAAAACACTTTCTTTATTTAGTCATATAATACTTTTCAACAAAGAGGCCCTTACAAGATATCCTCTTGTCTCAGAAAAAGACAACGGATTAAGAAAACAAAGTGCATTATGTTTTCTCTGAATATACTATACAAATTACGGAGGTTGTCTAATTGATGAGCTTGAATCCTAGAGCACATATGCATACAAAATTGGGAGCTTCCTTTTTGCTGCAATTGGCCTCTCCAACAATTACCATGGTGTGATCGTTTTGGAAACCTGCGCTGCTAAACTTGACAGGATTAAACTTCTTCTGCTTCCTCGTACTTGCTTGCATGCTGATGGGCAACAGCCAATACCAAATTTATTGTGCTTCTCTATCACGTTGACAACCTGGCCCTAACCAGATAAAGAACCTGTCTCTAGAGTTTTCCTAGCGCTTCTGATTGAATACAAAATTGTCGCAGATGACTGATCATAATTAGAAATAGCATAACTAACATTTTCAAATTCTAAATAGTGGAGCGTAACCTCGACAATCCCCTCTTCTGTCTCAACATATCTGAATGAAGATATCTCGCTAACCAATAGGTCCTCTTCACCACAAACTATAACCAATTTGTCATCAAACATGAATTTCAACTTTTGGTGCAGCGTAGAAGTCATTTTCTCCTCTTTGAGACAATGTTCCACCTCTACCTTAGCATTGCCATCGCGGAGGGAAAGCTTGATTTTCTTAATCTTCAGGTCAGATTCATATCTCAACACCTTTTTCTCTTTAACATCCAACTCGAACCAACGGTGGTTGTCACCACGCTCCTTTTTCGTCTGCTTCAAATGTTTTCTGAGAGAGGTCAGCCCCATATCAGCTTGAGCTAGACCATCTTAGTATTTCTCTGAGGTTCTCCTCAATTTTAGCCTTCTTTCTTCTTTCTAACAAGAGCTCAATTTTAGCATCATCTCTATCCAATGCGTGGAGCTTCAATCACAAGTCTTCAATTTCTTTAGTTAACTGTGTGATGGTTGCTATCAATGCATCTACTTCTTCCTTGGAGGCATATACTGGCTCTGGTTCTGGGGGAGGAATCTGGACATTCACACTGTAAGGTAGCTCGACTTCTTTTTCCCTTTGTACCACCCACTAGAGATACATCTCCTTAGCTAGGCAATCACGTTTACCCATCTCTTTGATTTTGTGATGAATTTGAGTCCAAGCTTTTTTAATCTTCTACAACAGACTTGGGTTCTCAGCTCCCAAACAGGGTAGGAAGAAATCCTTCAGTAATTAAGCCTTAGGTTCATTCTCTATCAAGTATCCCAACTTCCTTATGTCCAACAAGGGGTTGTAATTTATGCAACCTCGGGGATCCTTGAATGGACATTCGGGAAGTCTCCACAACTTAAGATAACTTGCTCTATATTAGAAGTAGGAAGATTCCAAACCACAACTCAGCAGTAAGGGAAGGAAACTTCTAATACCACCCCAAGTCCTTCAAGAAGTCTACCCAAGGCCCCTTTTGAGGCAATTGATTCGGGCATCAACAATTCAACCTACTTTATAAGGGGAGGGTGATCTTTCACATACCCACCTAGAAGCCTCTCGTATTCTTTAATTGTCGGAAGCAATTGAAATTCTTTGAAGGTAAAGCATCTGAGTGGTGGATCATAATATTGAAATAAGGCTACCAAGGCAGAGACGTCTATAGAGGAGGTAAGAAGATTCAGGATCTGTCCATATCTATATATGAAGTTGTTCTTTTTGCATGGACTAATTTTACTGTTGAGAGCCAATTGACTACACACTCTTGGTAGCTTGAACTTGAGTGGAAGGTTAATTTCTTACTTGATCTCATCTCAGAATGTTCACTTCATATTTATAAACCCTTTGGATTCTTTGAGAATAAGGCCTAATTATGTATGCAATGCAATATGTTATGGACCCCAGAAGAGTCGCCAGCTGTTGCACCATAAAAAATACATAGTCACCACCGGATTTTATTTATTCCAAAGGAAATGGAAAATAGCAATAAAACCCCAAATGAGAATAGTCTCGCAACCCTCATACTTGCAATGGGGAAGGCGGAGCTCCGTAGTTCTGTTCATAAATGGAGTATGTGTTTCGTTGTTTTTACTGAACAGTATTAACGTTTGTGTGCTACTGTTCACTTGCTTGTATACTCTATCATGAGAGAGGGAAGTACTTACTTGTTTGTGGTAAAGTGGATGTGCTTGGATCATACTCTAGCAGTTAAACATTACTTGCTCACAAATGGAGGCTTAAGCGTTGTTCACGGTAAAACGAAAGTAACACATCCTTTTTGGAAGGTTTTGAAGAAATGCACTGAGGAAAAAGATGATTTGATTTGTTGGGTTAGTTTTAGTACGGAGACAAGCATCGGGCCCATAGCTTGATTATCTGAATCTCCAGGTCAGATTCATATCTCAACACCCTTTTCTCTTTAGCATCCAACTCGAACCAACGGTGGTTGTCACCACGCTCCTTTTTCGTCTGCTTCAAATGTTTTCTGAGAGAGGTCAGCCCCATATCAGTTTGAGCTAGACCATCTTAGTATTTCTCTTTCAGGTTCTCCTCAATTTTAGCCTTCTTTTTGCTTTCTGACAAGAGCTCAATATCCTCTTCACTCTTTCTTTTCAACTTAGCATGATCTCTATCCAATGCGTGGAGCTACAATCACAAGTCTTTAATTTCTTTAGTTAACTGTGTGATGGTTGCTTTCAATCAATCTACTTCTTCCATGGAGGCATATACTGGCTCTGGTTCTGGGGGAGGAATCTGGACATTCACATTGTAAGGTAGCTTGACTTCTTTCGCCCTTTGTACCACCCACTAGAGATATAGCTCCTTAGCTCGGCAATCACGTTTACCCATCTCTTTGATTTTGTGATGAATTTGAGTCCAAACTTTTTTACTCTTCTGCAACAGATTTGGGTTCTCAGCTCCCAAACCGGGTAGGAAGAAATCCTTCAGTAATTAAGCCTTAGGTTCATTCTCTATCAAGTATCCCAACTTCTCATGTCCAACAAGGTGTTGTAATTTATGCAACCTCGGGGACCCTTGAATGGACATTCGGGAAGTCTCAACAACTTATGATAACTTGCTCTATCTTAGAGATAGGAAGATTCCAAACCACAACTCAGCAGTTAGGGAAGAACACTTCTAATAGCACCCCAAGTCCTTCAAGAAGTCTACCCAAGGCCCCTTTTGAGGCATGTGAGACATGAGCCATGTATATAGCAGTGGAGCACAACTTTATACCATGCCTTTCCTATTTTCGTTCCTAGTGTGTAAGCAGTAACACACATCAGACACCAATGCAGGGACAAGATTCCCATATATGAACTCACTGATGATAGAAGGGTTTATGTAGTCATTGTCATTTGGAAACAGGACGACTCCATAAATCAAGAGGACCATAGTAGCTTTGAACGGTAGACATTTCCCTTCTTTCTCCAAGGCTCGTGCCTTCTCTTCCAAGAACTTCCTAGAAGCCCCCCTAGGTCCCAAACCAAGGGTTGCCTCTTCAAAAAATAAGTTCAATGCTTCGGCAATTGATTCCGGCATCAACAATTCAACCAACTTTCTAAGGGGAGGGTGATCTTTCACATACCCACCTAGAAGCCTCTCGTACTCTTCAATTGTCGGAAGCAATCGAAATTCTTTACAGGTAAACCATCTGAGTGGTGGATCATGATATTGAGATAAGGCTACCAAGGCCGAGACGTCTATAGAGGAGGTAAGATGATTCGGGATCTATCCATATCTATAAATGAAGTTGTTCTTTTTGCATGGAGTAGTTTTACTGTTGAGAGCCAATTGACTACACACTCTTGGTAGCTTGAACTTGAGTGGAAGGTTAATCTTCTTATTTGATCTCATTACGGAATGTTCACTGCATATTTATAAACCCTTTGGATTCTTTGAGAATAAGGCCTAAGTATGTATGCAATGCAATATGTTATGGACCCCAGCAGAGTCGCCAGCTGTTGCACCACAAAAAATACATAGTCACCACCGGATTTTATTTATTCCAAAGGAAATGGAAAATAGCAATAAAACCCCAACTGAGAATAGTCTCGCAACCAATAGAGGGTTCATAAGTCAGTTATGCAATGGGAATGTATTATCACCCCTCATATCCATGGTACTGCATGGGAACCACTAGCTTGTATCAATGTGTATGGGTGTTATTTATCTGTATGTTGCTTGCTTTCGGTGGAATGAGATGAGTAGAATGATATCGGGAGAGAATAAGTTTTAAACAAGTGTGCTCGCCAAGGATTTGGTTCCTTGTGCCTACGTACCCTCATACATGCAATGAGGAAGTCAGAGCTCCGTAATTCTGCTCACAAACAGAGTATGTGTTTGGTTGTTTTTACTTAACAGTATTGATGTTTTGTGCTACTATTCACTCGCTTAAATACTCTATCATGAGAGAGGGAAGTACTTACTTGTTTGTGGTAAAGTGGATGTGCTTGGATCATACTCTAGCAGTTAAACATTACTTGCTCACAAATGGAGGCTTAAGCGTTGTTCACGGTAAAACGAAAGTAACACATCCTTTTTGAAAGGTTTTGAAGAGATTCACTGAGGAAAAAGATGTTTTGATTTGTTAGGTTAGTTTTAGTACGGAGACAAGCATCAGACCCATAGCTAGATAAATTCAATAATCCAAAAACTCGGGAGTTGAGAGGACAATGTTATCCTAACCACTCTTTTTTATCCAAAGAGATATTAATTGTGAAAAAGGTTCAGCAAGTCTAATCATTGGAACTTAGAGGAAGACAAGTATCTGACCCTTGACTAAGTACGACCAAGAATCAGAATACTTGGGAGTCGAGAGGACAATGGTATCCTAACTACCCTTTTTCTCCCATATAGCATCTAGATATAACTTGTTTGAATCATTAGATGTTTTAAGAGGGAAGTCAAGTGTCAGATCCTCAAGCTAGGTACGACCAAAAACCCAAGTACTTGAATGTTGTATACAAGCACGTACACCCCATTTTTGCATTCCAGTTTGTTATGAAAAGGTTGTGAAAAAGGCACTTGACGTTGGATCAAGTGTTTGAGTTTCTTGTGAAAAAGTGTGTGAATAATGGAGGATAGAGAGATAGATTGAGATTGAGAATAAAATGGAGAAGAGATATGGATCATGGAATGGGTGGGAGATACTTGACGTTGAATCAAGTACTCGTGTTGCAATTGTGTGGGTTTTATTTGGAAAATAACTTGACGTTGGATCAATTACCTTTTTGTTTCTTTTGAAATTATTTATTTTATCGTTAGTTTTTATTTTTTTTAATTAGCATGCATGATGAACTAATAGAAGAATAAACCTAGACTATTACATCTTCATGGGGTGAGGGGACATGTGATCCACTATGGGGGGATGTAAGCAATACAACATAAATGAAAATGGAAATGAATTAGACAAATAAGAACCATGTACCATGTCTAAAACATACAAATGGCATGGTATCCCACACAATACAAATTAATTGAATGGGTTAAAGCCAATGGGATATCATTTTAAAATATAATTTTCAATATGGATTCAATAACCATAATCAAAGAGATTTATCAATTAAAACGTTATTAAAATCAAATAAAACATGAACATGGCTTTTATAAATTTTATTCTACCTAAGCATGAATTAAAAGTCAAGAATTAAGGGAAAATTCTAAACCAAAATTACATGGTAATCATATTTTTTAGAAGATTTTGTAATGGTTATGAAATGGATTAATCTTAAACATGTTAAAATTCTAATTAAAGTCAATTAAATTTTAACAAGGCAATTAAACAAATTCCTAATATTTACTAATCATATTAATCAATGAAAATTAAGATTAACAATAAGAATCAAAATCATGAATGAAAAATACCAAGAAAATGTCAAAGAAAATATAAGGAAAATAGTAAAAACAAATAAAAATAAAAATAAATGGATTGGGCCATGGGGTTTGAAGTCAGGAACTAGGGTGCTGGTAGGAACCCAGACGCATGGGCCCATGGGAAAAAGGCCCATGCATTCAGCTATGGACAAAGTGGGTGTATGGAGCAGTTCAGGATGATGATAAATGAATAAGCTCGAGCTCAACGCGTGGAGCCCAAAATAGAAACAAGGCAGATCTTCAACATGTGGATCCTGTGGAAATTATTCACGTAGGGAATGAAATTCAATTTGAATTTAATTAGAAATTAAAAAAATGCGTGCATCTACCATTCAACTCAGTTCATAGCTCAGGTCAACCCCCTCCTTCACTCTGCCATGGACCACCGTGAGCCACCGCACCGAAAATCGCCTCCGACAGCGGTGGCCATAAAAAACCTAAATTGAGGCCATCAATGAAATCGTCTCATCAAGCTATTTCCATATCTCCCATGTATTTCATGGATATCTAAGCCTAAGTTCATAACTGCATCAATATTCTTCAAGAACCCTAGGTATAAATAGATAATTTAATCTCTCACCTTAAAGAATCAAAGCCCATGAGATTGGGGCTCTGATTCCTCTAGCTTCCCTCTACATTTAGGTGACAAGAAATCAGAGAAAAGCGAAGGTTTTAGAATTACCTTGTTGGAGGTGACGAAAGAGACGACGGAGAATAAATCTCTGCGTCCACGTAATGAATCTGAATCTCCTTCTTCTTCTCTCAAATTTCAAATCTTTTTCTTCTCCCTTTCTTATCTCGATTTTCTTGCTGCTTCTGAGTTGTTGAACGAATTTAGGTTCTCAGGTATTGAATTGATAGTGGTGAGATTAAGGGTTCTGATGATTGTGAATGTGAGGTTTTAGAAATGATTGAGAGGGTAATCAAATTTTGTTGAATGGTTCAGAGAGAGTTTTGTGAGAAAATGGTGGAGGTTGTGGCTTGAGAGTGAGATAATGAGGGAGAGTTTATGTGGTGTTTATGTGATTATGATGCCGGGTCTGAGAATGAAAAATGATTAGAGAAAGTGAATGAATGATTAGGTTGTTATTTATAGGTTGTTAGGATCTTAGGGATTAGTGCTAATTCTGTTATGGAATTCTGTTGGAGTTTATAGAATCGAGGAAAGTTAGTTATGTTTCTTTTTGGATTTTGATGAACTCGAGGCACTTCCAGCTGGCAGTTTTGTTAGTTAGGTTTTATTCAGATGAAAGTTATGCTAAGTTAATTGGCTTGTGATGAATTAGTTTTGTTATATGATAGTTGATAGGTTGGTTTTTATGGATCCCTAGACTAGGTTTAGTTAGGTAATTAAATTGGTTGTGTTCAGTTAGTTTGTGAATGATGGGTTGCTCAACTGTGATTGGCTTGGTTAAGTTGAATTTTAGTTATGATAGGGATTAATGATTTCTGAATATGTTAGGTTATGAATAATGGTTTAGCATACTGAATTGTAGAATGTATGTTTTTCCTTGTGCTTGGTAATGTAGAACTGACTTGGTATGTTATGATTCTGATCATTGGCTTATTGTTGTTGTAGGTTAATGCTTATAGTTTTCTTTTGCAATAGGTCTTGCAACTTTGATCATTGTCTTTTGCAAGTGGTTCTGACTTGTGCAACTTGTCTTGATTTTGTATGCCATGAGTTCTTTGGTTATTGTGTGCTGCAGGATTGGTAACTTTTGGCTACAACAGGTTTGTTTGTTCTGTAGTAGGCCATGTTGCTTCTGACTTGGATCAGTGTTAAATCATGTTGACTTATAGTTTTGTAGGGTATTCAATGTCCAATGCTTCATGGTTTATGTATTTTATGATTTGTAACTGCATAGCATTTTGGCATAACATTATCCATTGTTCTGCTAGGTTTGATGTCATCTTGGCATTGATGTTTTAACTCTTCCTTTGTTCATTTTGCATCAAGTGACCATGTTTCATGTTTGCTAAGTTTTTTGGTGATTCAAGTCTGACTTTGTTTATGCATTGCCTTGGTTTTGTAGGTCATGGTTTGCTAAGTTAATGGCATGATGGTTATGCAGCATGTTCTCAAACTGAAACTTTAGCGTATCCATGCACAAATGGAAATCCAAAGGATTAAGGGTAAACTTTAAAGATTAGGAAAGAAGTTTAGGGTTTTAGGATGGAAATTTAGGGTTTTCAGGACTGTCTTGACTTTGGTCAAAGTTGACCAAAGTCAACATTTGGTCAAACCTCCATTTTTTTGTATTTTGTTCATGTATGGACATTTTTAGGATCTATGTAATCGAATTTGATATTTAAATGAAATGGATTGGTATTTTAATGAATTTAATATCTTGACTTTGAATGCATTGATGAATTTAGCATGAACATTGAATCTTGTATGAACTTGACCTTTGAAATGAATGGATTTGATATGAACTTGAATGACTACTTGAACATGCATTAAATTGAAATGGATAGTATGGATTGAAATGACATTGAACTAAATGACATGAATGATGATCAAGGCTATGACTTCAATGAACATCTAATCATGAATCAATGGACATGACCAACACTTGAATGGAATCCCACTAGGCTTTAGTAACTTGAACAGACAATGCCATGAATGTACCAAAGATCCATGGACCAAAAACCCCAAGGCATTGAAAATGGAATGAATTGGATTTATGACCAATGACCAGAATAAAACAAACCAAGAATAGACCATGCACATGAGATGATCAAATGAAATTAGCCCAAGTAAGGCATGATCAAGACATGGGCTAGGCATGAAGAGATGATCAGATGAAGTTCTTTGGAATGGAATCAAATGAAAGTGATGGGACCAAGAACTTGTAGTCAATGGTCATGAATAAGATCAATGCAATAAACACCAAGAAACCAAAATGAATGAACCATGAACAATAGGTTGTTGAATGCACTTTGGCCAAGCAAGGAAAACACACACACACACACACACACAAAATGGAATGATCAGATGAAATTAGGGTTAAAAGGCCATCCACAAGGGCATGGGATATAAATAAGGGTTTGGGGACACCATGATCAAGTGAGGATCCCAAATTAGGGGTTTTCTCTACCAAGAAGCCACAGTTGAATCACCAATGTCAAACACATACATAATCCTCAAGAGATACCCAAAGATTAAGGTTTGATGGTTGAGCCACCTCAAGGTGCAAAGAAACCCTAGTTTCCACTAGGTGCAAGCACAAAGCTTGGGATCCATGATACATGTCCTCTTGTATTAGACCATGGTTATGAAGATGAAATGAATGGCTATGAGGATATACAGGTGGATAGGGTTATTGACCTAGATGAACATTATGAAAGGTAAGGTGAATTTTGGGGTATGACAGCAGCAAGGACAACGAAATTCACAGGTACAATCCTCTTTCTTCTTCTTCTTCTTACCCTCAGAATCCTTTTTCTTTTCACTTTCTTCTTCCACTCCAATTCTTTAGCCTGATGTAGTGGTTCTGATTGGGCATAGCATACGTCAAATTGAAGCTCTGATGATGAGTTTCAATGGCTTTTAGAGAGTTCTTGTAGGTGAGGTTGAGAGAAAATAAGGGAGATTCAAAAGTACTTATGTGAGAGTGAAGATCCTCTCGAAAATGGAGGGAAGGAATAATTTATAGGCTATAGGTTCGGATTGGATTGAGGCTTGGATGGAGGTTAGAAATTAGTTAAGCTGGTTAGGAATTAGTTGGACTAGACTCAGTAAGTCACTCACTGAGTCAATTATTTATAATCTTGGAAATTGTTATGACAGCTAAATGGTTAATTTTGGAATGAAATTGAAATTATGGTAGTTTATAATGAAATGACTTTCTATGTCAGAGAGGTTAACTAAATTTTGAGTTGAATCCTTTTCCCCATTTCTATTAACAGAATGCTCAGTTAATTGATACAATTGTTGGATGAGTTTAGCTGATATAGATTGTCTTTATGATAAAGTTCTATCTTGATGATTGTGATGACTTGCTTGATTTCTAGGAAATTTTGCCATGTTATATGCAGAATTACTATTGATGATGACTGTGTTATGGCCATTATGCGGGATGTTGAGCATTCTATAGCATGATGTTGCCATGATATTGATGAAAGTCAAGAAAATAAATTACAAGTATGGTTTGGGCGGACTATGAGGGATGTAACATGTTGCAAGGCTAAGGTTTGTATGTGCAGGCTGATGCAGGGTCATAGGGTGAGTTGTAACTGGCTTGCTTATGGTTTTGACTCATGGTTTGTAGCATGGTGACTGACTTGTGCAGCTAGGGGATTTCAAAGCATGTTTTCCTTCATGTTTTGATGGTTCAGCTTGGCATATTATGCCTTATTCCCTCAGGTATAATGTGCATTGCTTCTAACTTTCTTATGGTTCTATTGTAGAAGGGTATTCTTGTTGGTATGGATGGTCCTAACTCATGGTTTGCAACATGGTGTATTAGGTATGCATTGCTTCATGTTGTGTTCTGTAGCATGTGCATTCTGCAAGATTGTTCATGTATGATGTGTTTTGCAACTTCAATTCATCTTAGTTTCTTCATGGTATGCATCACATGGTTCAGACTTGTGTTATTTCCCTGACTTTGTATTTATGTTCATCCGGATCATGGTTTCATGGAGGGTGGTGGTTGAACCAAGGTTGCATGATATCAAAATTGGATTATGAAGTAATATGTACAAAAGGCACATCAAAGATCAAAAATTAAAAATTGAGGATTGGATTAGAATTAGGGTGGGGAGTTTAGGGATTTAGGAGGAAAAAGGGTTAGGTTGACTTTGGTCAAAGTTGACTAAAAAGTTAAATGTTGACCAAAGTCAACATTTGGCCAACACATTATTTTTTTTAATTTTCCCATGTAATGAACATTTTATGGGTTTTAATGAATGATATTTCCTTATTTGAATGAAATGGGTTGATTTTTGAATCTTGATCGTGATACTTGAAACTTGTATGGAATTTGAATATCATGAACCATTATACGAACATGTTTGAAATTGGATTAAAATGAACTAACTTGAACATGACTTGTAATGAATATAACTCAAGAATGAATGGAATCAAGACCTATAATTTGAATAGAATCAAAGTAAAGATCCATGAATGAACCCCTAATCATGAACAAATGACATGACAATGATTTAAATGAACAATGATAAGCATGAAGCAAAGATTCATGGACCAAACCAAAGTCATGTCAATGGATGAAATCAGCATTGACCAGATGACATATCAAGGCATGTCTTTCGCTCAAACAAACGAACACAAGCACAAGATGAAAGGAATAAACACCGAGATAACAACATGAATGAACCATTTGCAAGAGGTTGTTGGGTTAAACTTGATTAAGCAAGGTTAGGGAGAGTGGCAATACAACGGCTGGACCAACCAACGATCTTCCTATATGCCTCCACCTCCTTCTCAATCTGATAATTCTGGAGTGATGAAATTGTTGAGAAATATGCAAATTCATCAGCAAAATTTCTCCATACTTCAAGAGGAGAGATTTACGACTTTGTAGGATCAGCTTCAGATTCAAAGTGACAACTTTGCCTCTTTTGCAACTCTCCAAGAGGAACGGTACTTAGCCTTAAGAGGTCAGATTCAAACCCAAAGTGACAATTTTAATTCATTTTCCTCCACAATCACGCAACGAATTGATTTTATGGGTTTGTAACACCCCAATTTTGACCCTAAGATCCCTCATGCAAATTCATTATATGCATTAGCATTGGGATCACACCTTGGCATTCTCCTTACCCCTCTTTCATTGGGTTTGTTTTGGGAGAGATCACCAAGCACCATGTGATTGTATCATGCTTGTATATTATCATTTTACTAACCAAAATACCAAAAATATGTCTTTGCATTTGCCTAACTCTTTTGTAGGAAGGGCATGATCCTCATTGATCTATCAAGTTTATACCCAGGGTTTAGAACTCTCATGGCTAAGAGAACAACCAAGGATTGAACCACAATGTCTCTAAGCATCATATATGAGTCCCAATGATTTATACATGTTATTTTGATCAAGTTTTATTCAAGACTTTGGGGTTGTTTTGCCTTGGAAACCCTAATTTGTCTGGGTATCCTGAGTAACTTCTACAACAAGCTACCTCATCAATTGATAACATTTCTCAAGGGGCACTTCAAATTTCATCATCTTATGCATATATGATTTACCAAGAGCCTAAAAAGTCAAGATAATTGAAAGTTAGCAAGTTGGTTGATGGTGGTTGGCCAGATGAATTCATCTAACCAAAACTGGGTCTCGCTAGACCCTAACTCCTACAATTTTCACCATATGAAAATGATTCCAAGAGAAACGTTACTATAAATGATATTACAAACAACTTTCATGTTGAGACCTAGAGCTAGTTTTGCTTGGGAAGTCCTTTTCTATGTTGAAACATTATAGGTCATTTTGTCTAAATCCTAATTTGAAAGTCAAATTCCTAAGGCCATAACTTGCTCAATTTTTAAGAGATGAAAGATTTCCAAGTTTCACAATCAAATTCAAGATGTCTACTTCAACACTGATGTTTGGAGTGAAAGCTAAATAAACTTTTATGAGCATGTGATATGAGGATACATTATAGGTCATTTTTGCCCTATACCATTGAACAAGTGATTTTTCTCAACTTCAAAAATGCATAACTCTATCATTCTAAATCCAAATGACATGAAATTGGTGACCATTTTTAATGTATTTGAAAGATCTACAACTTCTATGAATACACTTTTCTCATTTGGATCTCACACGAAAAGTTAAGCAAGGTGGAATATTGAGGTATATGACTTAACACTTAGAAAAAATTTCAACATGTTAAAATTTCCAACCTTCCACATCAAAATTCACCATGATACAAGTTCCATATGGAAAAGTGTACAACATCAAAGTTGTTCCTCTTAATCTAAGCTTTCCATGGAGTCCTATTTCATGCATTTTAGATGAGGTTTGCTAGGGTTGTGCATGGTCTTAACAAATCTGCATCAAGTGGAAAGATCAAATGTTCCAAACATCACATTTCATTGCCTTGCCATTCAAGCTTCATTTCAACTTCATTTCAGATGTAATTGGACCCTAGTGGATTACTTCATGGGCCTATACACGCCCATGCAAGCTTGTGCATGACATTTCCAAACCACTTCTGCAAGCTTTCTGAGTGTGATCAAGCATGGTTTGAAGCAAGCAAGATCCAGTTCTGCACATCAATGAAGGTATTTTCCAGAAATTTTCTTCTCTTCGATTCTCACTCAATTCTAATCAATTCTCTTGGATCTTTGGTTGTCTGAAGTCCTACCATGTAGGCAAGAAGATTGAGTTTCTTTGAGATCAAATCAAAGCAACACAGTTGACACACCTCAAATTTCAACTCCTTGTATATTTCTATATATTTGGAGTTAGTTAAAATTGAGGTCAAATTCGTGCTCTACGCCATTTTTTCTTTCATATCATGGCCTCCTTTTTCATTTATGTGATGGTGATGACTGAACCAGTCCGGTAAGCCTCGTCTGAGAAGGTGACCAGAGTTTCAGCGCCAGTGGTGTGCTGGATAGGTTCAGATCCATTGATCGTGTTTGAAATATTTTAATCTCATGCGTTGGTTTTGATTACTATCCATGTGGCGCATTGACTTAAGTCCATGGTGGAAAGCGTGCTGATGACCACTTGATCTGCCACCTCAATTAATGAGGGAGATCAAGTTGTCCACGTTTTTTCTGAATATTTGAATTTCATTTAATTTGTTTTATTTTCATTAATTCATATTAATTTTAATATTGATCCAAAATATATGAGAGTTTCACCAAAAAAATTTAAATAAAATCCTCTTTCATATTTTGAATTAAAATTATTTTTTGGATCATTATTAATATTTTTCATGATTTAATTGATTTTGTGAATATTTTTAATTGTTTAATTGTTTAATTGATTTTGTGAATATTTTCCAAAAATTATGAAAAAAATTCTTCAAGGTCCCTTAACCTTGTTTGACCTATGATAAATCTCATGGCCATTTATTTGGTGTTTTGATGAGGTTTTAGGAATTTGACAAACCTTTTAGTATTTTCAATTTGAATAAATGCCAAATAATTGTGTTGAGCCATTTTAATGGTCTTTGTAAGTTTGACTTGTGTTGATTAGGCCTTGGTCAAGGTTGATTTGACTTTGCTAGGTTAAGATCATTGGATTTAGGGGATTGATGGAATATACATTCCATCTCCCAAAATGAATGAATGATCTTAATTTGGTAAAAGTCTTCCTTTGCCCAATTTGAGTTTTGATCCATTCCCCTCCCTCTTCATATAATTCCCCTTCTTTATGCATCCATTTCATTTGACCTATGACATCTCTATATCCTAAGGCTAGTTTATTGCAAAATCAACATAAGTACGGGTGAGATTAGGCCATCACTTTTGCATATTCTTTTTGTGTGTGGTATGTTTCATGATCATAGTCCATTATACTATGTCTCTAACATGCATTAACACCAAAATTCTTTTGCCCGACCTCAAATAGTTGTGACTTCTACATAAGTCCAATTATGATTTCTTAACATAGCGCTAAGTTTTTGACACAAAAGGTATAGCATTCTAGTTAGTGAGATTGTAAGTCTCCCCTCTTTCATGGTATTGTGTGGAAATTTGGCTTTTTTTCCTTCCTTTGGAAGATGTCTTGGTTCAAGGATCCATGCTTGTGATAAGTGGGTTGAGTGTTCTCCAAAGAATGACTTAAAATAAAAAGCAAAAGCAAATGTAATACTAACTTCTAACTCATTAACAACTAACCTTTAATTTCAAGTCATTTACTTTAATGCACTTTATTTTCAAGCTTTACTCATTTGTCATTATTCATACCATTCTAATTCTTTAATGCCATTTTCATTTTCTCCACTTGGATCATATTGTGTGATATATCTTATTTGTGTATATTTTGGTTGCTTGTGTGGTCTTTGACCATTAATGTAGATAATAAGAACAAAAACCCTAAAATATATCTTGTGTGGACTGTTGGTTTGATCTGAGACAATTAGACTTAGAATTTAGGCAACATTCCCTGCGCAAAGGACTTGGCCAATGCCAACTTTTATGAAACCAAGTGCTTGCAATTTGAAACTTCATCTGATACATCATTGAAGATCCCTTTCACTTCATATACAACATGATCATTGTGAAGCTGTTATTTTGAACCTGTGACTTATGGAATGCATATGCTACATGGGAAAATTTGAAGAAGATCATGGAGTTGCTAAGCTTGGATGTGGCTATCTTTATTTAATGCCTTGTTCTTCAAGTTGATATTGTGCATTGTGTGTTGTTTGATTCTAATGTCCAAGGGAATTTGGGTTTCTATATGACATTTTTGTCTATTGGATTGCAGCATATTGGTAAGATCTTTTCAACTCTTAACTTTTAAATTTATGCTTAGGATTAGTCTCTTCATCTCCTCCCCATTTCTTTAATTTCAACATCTCTATTTTTTAAACTTCTTTTCTTAATCAAACTTGTAAATAAACTTAATGATACTTGACTTAAAACTTTTCAAATGCCAAAAAGAACTAACTCATTCAAACCATGTTTTAGGTCTTGGTGCCTTTCAAACTTAATTTTTGTTAGAATCAATGCATCCACTTTGCAATTTATACCACGAACTACGAGGTTTTGATCCCTCATTTCATGTTGGTACGTAGGCACGAGTCTGAAGGTCTTGTCAAACACAAAAATATAATTAATGAATTCCTTTCTCATCTCCCAAATCTATTTGTTTGTAAATATCATTTTGCATAACATACATATGCACACAAAAAAGGGCTCCCTAGGAGTACCTAGAACACTTTGGATGCTAACACCTTCCCTCTGTGTAACCAACCCCCTTACCTGAAATCTCTGGCATTTTATTAGTTTTGATTTGAAAACTTCTTATTTTTGGGTTTTGTTCGTACTTTTCCCTTTTCCCTTAGAAATAATAAAAGCGCGGTGGCTACTCTGGTTTTATTGACGTCTAGCTTATCCCTAGCTTGATGGTCATAAATTTACCGCTACAGAAATTAAGTGGCGACTCTACTAGGGAGTAGTCTCCAGTGGGTTTAGCCTACTTTTTTGTGTGTATATAATTGTATATAATTGATGTATGTATATTTGTTTCTATGATATAATCTGCTTGTTGTGCTTGGTGATCTATGAGTGGTGATATAAGTTCTAATCCGAACTTAAGTGCAATTAAGATAGGAGGACGGTATAGTCATGTTCAACTTGTGTGGAGTAGTCCTTAACAAGTAGGCTTGAGATCCATCTACTCAGTGGAGACCCTTTTAGATTTGGAAATGTCACACAAGTATTTATGGTTAGGCATTACCTTCTCTAATTCGGGTCCGAGAAGCTGAGGACTATAGAACATTTATCCCCCCTTGGCCTATTTAGGACATAGTGCAGAGACTGTTCAAGTGTAGACTTGATAACAGTTGTTACGCGATACTACACTCAGACGAGTTTCTCTTGAGAATATCATGAGTCGATGAGTCAGTCATCTTAACCTATAATATCTGATAGATGGAATTAAGACTTTGGGAACTTTTTAGAACATGATCTACAAGGTTTTATCCTTAGTTCACTCCTTTGGGATGGTTCTTACCTAGACTCCATGCTTGTGACTTACAACAAACCCTTGATTCTTGGTTGATCCAATCAAGTCTTGTCAATATCAATGGAAATGGATGATTGATCTTGACAATGACTTGATTCATACCTTGACCTTTGTTTGTTTGCCTTGTGTGTGATCCCTTATTTGTGATTGTTTCATTCATGCATTCATGTACATCATAACATTCATCACATGAAAATTTCAAGGAACTGGGGTATTATTTGCAAATATTTTCAGACCATGGATTATGGACGAAGGAACACTAAGAAATACAGTTTCAGATGTCCCAACTTTAAAGAGTTAAGGAAGCTAGCATCTTTTGTATTAGATCCCTTGGACTTCAAACAACACCATGGGAAGCTTCTATCTGTTTTATCTGCTGATGTGGTTGAAGGCCTTTTGAGTGTGTTAGTGCAGTTCTATGATCCTCTCTATTGTTGCTTCACTTTCCCAGATTATCAACTTACGCCTACCTTGGAGGAGTATGCGCATCTCTTGGGAATACCTGTTTCTAGTAGAGTGCCATTTAGTGGATTAGAAGAGATTCCTAGATCTCATCTTAGTTGACGATGAATGAGCGAAATGGCAAGACTCCATCGATCTTTACAAATTTGAAATTGGTGATATCTATTGGAAAAAAGGGCTACATTGAACATAATGACCATTTCTCCACCAACTCTGAATCCAATGTATTTGAAGCTTTAGTTGACAATGAATGAGCGAGAGTCTTTGACAGACGACAGCTGTAGAACAAAGTCTTGTCAAGATGCAGTTACTTGGCAAATCCCTAATTTTTCCTTAGATTGCCCTAGGGTGAGGTACTCAATCTAGCAGGATGTATATATTCATTTTTTTATGTCTCTAACTTTTGCCTGGATCGCCCTTTCGGGTTTTCAATCCACCGAGACGCTCATTTTTGCCTAAGCCGCCCATTCGGGTTTTCAACTTAGCGAGCTATTTTGTTTTTATTTTAGGCGAAGTATTTCTTGACTGCATCTGAATTCATAGGACGAATGAAATCCTCCCCATCCATAGTTGTAAGTATCAAAGCACCGCCTGAAAAGCGAAAGACAAAACTTTCTTGAGCACGAGGTCACCTTCTCGGAACACACGAGGCTTGACCTTTTTATCAAAGGCTTTCTTCATCCTTTGCTGATACAACTGACCATGGCACATGGTAGTTAATCTCTTCTCTTGAATCAAATTCAGTTGGTCATAACGACTCTTAACCCATTCAGCCTCAGTCAACTTAGCTTCCATCAAGACTCTCATTGATGGGATCTCAACCTCCACGGGGAGCACAACCTCCATGCCATAAACAAGAGAGAAAGGGGTTGCCCTTGTTGAAGTGCGGACAGATGTATGATAGCCATGCAAAGCAAATGGCAGCATCTCATTCCAATCTTTGTACATAACAACCATCTTCTGGATAATCTTCTTGATGTTCTTGTTAGCAGCTTCAACAACCCCATTCATCTTGGGTCTATAGGGAGAAGAATTATGATGTGCAATCTTGAACTCGTCACACAACTCATTCATCATCTTGTTGTTCAAGTTTCAAATGAATTTTTGATGAACATGAAAGTTGATAATATGGTTCTTAAGAAGATTGTTTCGCTTGGGGTCATCTTCGTTTGACAAACACATCAAAAGTTAGGTCTCAGTGGATTTTAATTTAGTCAGATGACTTGACTAGTCAACCTCTCAAGTCCAAACTTCAAATCTTGTTGAATGAATGATTGAGGGGCCTCACATAGGCTCATATATGCATAAAATGATGAACGAAGGAACTTCCCTTGATTGGATTTGATCATAGGTTGAGGTTGCTTCATGAGCAA
The DNA here is from genome assembly GCF_024323335.1 of Lathyrus oleraceus. Classification (NCBI taxonomy): domain Eukaryota; kingdom Viridiplantae; phylum Streptophyta; class Magnoliopsida; order Fabales; family Fabaceae; genus Lathyrus; species Lathyrus oleraceus. The sequence goes on along the minus strand of NC_066579.1, from coordinate 62,374,553 downwards.
GGCACAGTCAATCCACAGTTGAATTAGGGTTTCCTTGGGAAGCAATCCTCAATCCCTTTGGTTTATCTTGATTAAATTGACAAATTGAGATACGTGGGAGACATATATGATGATTGAGAGCTTTGGGAACCATTGTCATTTTTGCTTTCATCTTCATCTGGCCATTTCAATGAGCATAGGAGTCTTCTAGGAGCCTTGGATCACATGACTGCTTAAGCTTCAAAACAAACAAGTTTGGTGGTCTCAAACCACTCACATAAGTCCCAACCCAAGGGTAAAGGGGCCAAGATGTTATGATCCTTGAGGCAAATGCAATGAGCAATGATGTGATGCCATGAGGGATCTTAGGGTCAAAATTAGGGTCTTACAAATAGAAACCTAGAATTCCCTTGGACTTTTAGAATCAAGCAACACACAAACGCACAATTATATTCTTGAAGAGCAAGGCATCAAATAAAGATGGCATCATCCAAGCTTATCCACTTCATGATCTTCTACAAAATAGCCCATGTAGCAGATGAATTCCACAAGTCAAAGGTTCGACATAACATCTTAACAATGATCAATGTTGCAGATGAATTGGAGAGATCTTGAATGATGTATCAGATGAATTTCAAATTGCAAGCACTTGTTTCTTCCAGAAATTGGCATTGACCAAGTCCATTAGTAAAGGAAGGTTGCCTAAGTTCTAAGTCCAATTGGTTCACATGTCAAGCCAACAGTCCACACAAAGGTTTTTTAGGGTTCTTGTTTTCATTATGTACATTAAATGATCAAAGAGAAGACAAATAAATAAGGCATATCACACAATATGGTCCAAGTGGACAAAGTGAAAATTACATTATCATAAATAATTAGAATGAGATGTATAATGGCAAATGATATAAAGTGCTAAAAGTAAATTTCATTAAAGTAAAAGCTTGAAAGTAAAAGTTAATAGTTAGTAAGTTAGTAGTTAGTTTTGTTTTGCTTTTAATTTAAAGACATTCTTTGGAGAACACTCAACCTACTTGCCAAAAGCATGGATCCTTGAACCAAAACATCTTCTAAAGGAAGGAAAGAAGACCAAGTTTCCACACAATACCATGGAAGAGGGGAGACTTACAATCTCACTAACTAGAATGCTTATGCCTTTTGTGTTACAAATTTAGCGCTATGTTAAGCAATCGTAATTGGACTTATGTATAAGTCACAACTATTTGAGGTCGGGCAATAGACTTTTGGTGTTAATGCATGTTGGAGACATAGTATTATGAACTATGCTCATGAAACATATCACACACAAAAAATATGCAAAAGGTGTGGCATAATCTCATTCATACTCATGTTAATCTTTCAATCAACTAGCATTAGGACTTTGAGATGTCATTGGCCAAATGAAAATGAATGGATGAAGAAGGGGAATTAGATGAAGAGGGAAAGGGATGAATGAGATCACAAATTGGTCAAAGGAGGACTTTTACCAAATTAATATTATTCATTTATTTTTGGAGATGGAATGTACATTCCATCAATCCTCTAAATCCAATGATATTAACTTGACAAAGTCAAATCGACCTTGACCAAGGCCCAACAACAAACAATAAACTCAAACAAGTCAATACAAATGGTCAACAAAATTTAAATGGCATTTATTCAATTAAAAATAATAAAATAGTGCATTAAATTCTAATATGTTTTGTCCAATTCCTATAATCTCATCAAAACACCAAAGAAATGGCCATGAGATTTATCATAGGTCAACCAAGGTCAAAGGACCTTCGAGAAAAAAATTCATAATTTTTGGACACTTAAAAATATTTTTAAACAATTAAAAACTAATACAAAATCAATTAATTCATAAAAAATATTAATTCAGAATATTTGAAAAATTTTGGTGAAAGTCCCATATTTTTTGGATCAATGTTGAATTTAATATGAATTATTGAAGAAAATGCAATTAAAATAAAATTCAGAAAATGCTAAATTACGTGGACCATCAGATCCCCCTCATTAATTGAGGTGGCAGATCTGATGATCCAAAACACGCGCTCCACATACACCTGAGTCAACCGCGTGGCAAATGGAGTAATCACAAGGAACAATCCAGATTAGAACATGAGACTCGGATCAAGTGGTTCAGACACAAGACACATCATCACCAGAGCCAGAGCTCCGGTTGTCTTCCCCGGTGAGCTTCACCGGACTGGTCAACATGAATCATCACCAAAAAAAGAAACGGGGACATGATCTTAAAGAAAAAACATCACTGAGCTCGAATATAACCTCCAATTCCTCCAATTCCAAATATATTAAGAGATATGTGGAATTGAAAAATGAGGTACATATGTGAGTTGCTTCGATTTGGCCTCAAAGCAACTCAATCTTCTTGCCTACATTGGTAGGACTTCAGACAACCAAAGAATCAATGGAATTGAGCAATAAATTGAAAGAATCGAAGAGTTTAAAATTTATGCAAGTTACCTTCAATGGAGGTCTGAACACGATCGATCTTGATCTGAATTGTGCTTGGCTTCACTTCAATTTTTTGAAGGAGAGGAATGGAAAGGTTTAGAAGCAATGGACTCCTGGAAAATTGAATTCCAAAACATTGGATATTGAAGCTCAAATTCAAATGAATTTATCAGGGTTATCCTATGAGAGTGAAGGGTTTTCAATGGAGATTCAAAGCTGGCGCAATGTGTGTGTGATTTCTAAGCAAATGCAGTTGTATTTATAGATGAATCCATGTGATTTTTGCACACTCTTTCCACTTTTCAAAATTGGCAAAATGATGATGGAATGGTGTATGGGCGCGCATAGGCCCATAAAATGATAGCTGAAAGTCCAAATTTGAAGTTCAAATTTGTTAAAGCTAGCTTAGATTGCAAGGCACATGTGCATTATTGCTTGAAGTTGGATCCATGCCAAATGATATCAGCCTGTTTAAGCCATGTGCATCCTATGCATTTGAAGTCCAAAATGAATGAAATTGAGCTCTTTGGAAAGGTGAGATCAAGAGGAACAAGTTTTATGTTGAACACTTTTTCATTTGAGGCTTGGAACTTGGAGAAATTTGTGGTGGAAGTTTGGAAAAATTTGACATATCAAAAAATTTCTAAGTGTCAAGCCATATGTCTCAATATTCCACCTTGCTTAACTTTTTATAGGAGCTTCAAATGAGAAAAGTGTCTTCATCAAAGTTGTAGCTCTCTCAAATCCCTTCATAATAGTCACAAATTTAATGTCATTTGGATTTGAAATGATAGAGTTATGCATTTTTGAAGTTTGGAAAAATCACTTGATCAATGGTATAGGTCAAAAGTGACCTATAATGTAGCCTCATATCACATGCTTAAAAAAGTTGAATTATCTCCCACTCCAAACATCAAAATTGAAGTAGACTCATTTAATTTGATTGTGAAAATTGGAAATATTTCATCTCATAAAAAATGAGCAAGTTATGGTTTTGGGAAGTTGACTTTCAAATTAGGGTTTAGAAAAAATGACCTATAATGTTTCAACATAGAAAATGACTTTGAAAGCAAAACTAGCTCTAGGTCTCAACATTAAAGTTGTTTGGAATGTCATTTAGAGTAAGTTGGCTCTCAGAATCATCTGGCCAACCACCATCAACCAACTTGCTAATCTTCAATTCTCTTGACTTTCTTGGCTCATGGTAGATTATATTTTCATAATGTGATGAAATTTGAAGTGTCCCTTGAGGAATTTGATCAATTGGTGAGATAGCTTGTTGCAGAAGTTACTGAAGATACCCAGTCAAACTAGGGTTTCCAAGGCAAATCACCCTCAAACTCTTGAAGAAAACTTGACCAATATAACATGTAGAGATCACAGGGACTCATATATGATGTTCATGACCATTCTTGAATCAATTCTTGGTTGTGCTCTTTGTTCATGAGGGTCTCAAACCCTATATGTGATCAATGAATCAATGAGATCAGGCCCTACCTACAAAAGAGTTAGATAGATACAAAGACATGTTTTTGGTATTTTGGTTAGTAAAATGATAATATACAAGTATGATATAATCACAAAGTGCTTGGTGATCTCTCCCAAAACAAACCCAATGAAAAGGGGTAAGGATGATGCCAAGGTATGATCCCAATGCTAATGCTTATGATATAATGCATGAGGGATCTTAGGGTCAAAATTAGGGTCTTATAGGTTGATCCTTCCAAGATCAAACCAATACAAGAGATGCATGCGCCCAAAACTGAGAAGCAAGTCAGAGGTTTTCTCCGCCACTTGTATTATATCTCAAGATTCATTTTACACATGACTGCCACATGTGCGCCTATACTCAAGCTTCTTCGAAAAGATCAGTCTTGTGATTGGACAAAGTATTTCCAGAAAGCTTTTGACAGTATCAAAGAATATTTGCTTGAACCTCCGATTTTGTCTCCGCATGTTGAAGGAACACCGTTGATCATGTATTTGACTGTGCCCGAAGATAGTATGGGTTATGTCCTTGGTCAGCAAGATGAGACTGGGAAGATAAGACTGTGAGACTCGGTATTCTATGCTAGAGAAAACTTGTTGTGCATTGGCTTGGGCTGCTAAGCGTCTGCGTCAGTATATGTTGAATCATACCACTTGGTTGATATCCAAAATGGATCCAATCAAGTATATATTTGAGAAGCCTACTTTAACTGGGAGAATTTCCCGTTGGCAAATGTTGTTATCAGAGTATGATATTGAATACCGATCTCAGAAAGCAATCAAAGGTAGTATCTTGGCTGACCATTTGGCTCACCAACCTGTAAGACCCCAATTTTGGCCCTAAGATCCCTCATGGCATCACAACATTACATTTGCAAAGCCTCGAGGATCATAAGCATCTTGGTTCCCCTTGTCTTTGGGTGGGACCTCTTGTGAGTGGTTTGAGATCACCAAACATGCTTGAATTGTATATTATTTCTTTTCTCATTTTATTCACTAACCAAAAGCACAAAAATATGTCACTAACATTTCTTGTTTGTAGCTTGAGCAATCACTAGGTCAAAAGCTTATAGGAGATCCTTTGTGCAATAAGAAGATGAAACCAAGCATGGCAATGGTTCCAAAAGCTCTCATTCATCAAATATGCCTCCCTAGTATCTCAATTCATCATTTTTATCAAAGCAAACCAAAGGGTTTGAGGTTTGTGTCCCAAGGAAACCCTAATTCATCTGTGTACCAAGTGTGCCTTGCTCATGAAGCAACCTCAGCCCATGGTCAAATACAATCAAGGGAAGTTCTTTAATTCATCATTGCATGCATATTTGAACTTATTTGGGTGTCCTCAATCATCAATTCATCAAGATATGAGTTGTGGATTTGAGAAGTTGATCAGTCAATTCATCTGACTATTTTGAAATGTACTGAGACCTAACGTTTTGTGTGTTGGTCAAATGGAGATGATCCCAAGAGAAAAAATGTTCTTAAGGATAATATGAACAACTTTCATGTTCATAAAAATTGGATTTAAATCATGGAAGGGCATCATCTATTCCAAGACATTATAGGTCATTTTGACTGAAACCCTAATTTTGGGTCAACATCCCAAGAACATAACTCATTCAGTTTTTATGATTTTTAGGTGGAACCAAATGCATTGGAAATCCTATTGTGCCTACTTCAAAAGATATGTTGAACAAAATTTCAAAATCTCAAAAGAAATACATGTGATAATGCAAAACCTTATAGGTCACTTTGGGCCAAATGCATTGAAATGGAAAAAAGTCCAACTTCAGGTGCCCATAACATCTTCATTAAAAATCCAAATGATGCAAAATTTAAGTCCAAATTTATTGCCTTGAAAATATCTACAACTTTGATGTTGAAGGTTTTATCATTTGGAGCTTACATCATTGAGACAGAAGGGCTTGAACATTGGCCAAATTTGGAAACTTCACTTTTGCATGTTTTGCACCCTATACTTTAATCTCAAAATTCACTAATTTCCAAGGCCCAATTGAAATTTTGATCAACATATCATTTGTTCCTTATGCAATAAGCTTTCTAACCATTACTCATGAGGTAGCATTTGGAGTTTGGAAGCACCATTTTTGAAGACATGAAGATTGAATGCATTTTGTGAAATTCCATTCAAATTGCCATGCATGAGCTGTTTATACTTAATGTACACGTCCATTTGCAATTCACATGAACTCAACAGCTTGTTTCAGTCTTCATTGGGCTTTCCACATGATCACACAAGCCCATGCAATGAGAAATCCATTTGCCATGCACACGAGTAAACTCATGCACTCAGCCATTTCTAGATATAAATACATGTGTTATGCTTCATAATTCTCCAACCTAAAGGCCCCTGAAATGCTGCAAGAGTGAATCCCTAACCATACCAAAGGAACTACGTTCATCTTTCTTCAAAAACTTCAGATCTGAAATTCAATTGCATTTGGTTGAATTTTCAGATCTAAAGTTCCTAAACCTTCATCATTTGATCCATCGAAGTTCTGTTTTGCAAAAGGAACCAAGGAAAGGGACTCAAAGCTTCACAATCCAAAGGTTTTGATCAACTGTTTTTTGCTTCGAATCTCTTTATGCTTTGATCCATTGGCCTTGATATTGTGTTGTCTGAAGTCCTCTCTATAGAGGCATCATTGTTGTATGCTTAATTGTTGAAATTGAGCAAGTTCATGATGAACACCATCAAACTTCCATCTCTGATTTCTCTCTTAATAGGAATCTAGAGTGGAAGTGAGTGGTATAGGAGTGATGTACATCACTTCACCTTTCGAACGGTGCCTGGATCGTCCATTTTAGTGAGCATTTGAATCTCTGCATTTTTTGGCCTTCACCGGAGCTCACCGGAGAAAACGGTGGCGCTGGCCACCGTCTCATTGCCAGATTATATCTAAACCGTTTGATCACTTTCCCAGATTGAATCATGGCCTTTGTTTGTTATGACTTTTTTAAATGCATTGTGTGACGTGTTTGACTAAGGCATTTGGTAGGCGCGCGCTTGAGATCCATCTGATCTGCCAGGTCAATTAATGAACTGGAACCAACGCCTCTCCTTTTTTCTGATTTTTTCTAATTTCCATTTTATTTCTTTTATTTCATTTTATTTCAAAAATTCACAACTCTCTCATTTTAATTCCAAAAAATATGGGACCAATTGCATTATTTCTCTTTTTAAATCTAGTTTCTAAAAACGATTTTTAATATTTTTTATTTTGTCATTTGCTATTTTTTAATAATTTTCTCTTTTCTAGTTATTTTTAATTCATGTTAAATAGTTTTTGATATTCAAAAAATACAAAAATATTTTCTCAACCTATTTGAATGATGATGGATCTATGAAAAATATTCTCATCAATTTTTTAATTGATTTGAGATTTATTTGAGATTTTAGTTCAATTAGGTTAATTTTATTCATTTTTAATTGATTAAAAATAGTTTCTGACTTTTAAAAATGCTGAAATTTTTTGTCAAACTTTGTTTGACCTTGTTGAACTTGGGATAATTCACATGGACTTTCCAAAGTTGATTTGAAGTGATTTTGAAGTTTGACCTTTCTTTAATATTTTAATTCAAGTTTATTTTCAAATATTAAAAATGCCAAAAATACTTTGTTTATTTCTTGACTTCCAATCTTCATCCCACTTCTGTTTTTGATTGTTTGACCATGATCCTCAATGTCTTTGGTCAACTCTTAATAGATTGGTACATTCCATTTCATTCCATGCACTTTAATTCTTCATCTCCATTATTCATCTTCATCTTCTTCTTCTTCTTTTCTTTTGGATCAATGAGTTAGAGGTTGATAAGTTAGCATTGATTAGGGAGGTTTAATCTTCCTTGATTCAAATCTAATTCATCTTGATCAATTGATCAAGTGAATGACTTTGCATTAAGGATAGATTGCTTCCTAAATCATGCAAAGAACTTAAACCAATACAAGATCATTTCTCTTTTTCTTTTTGGCATGGCAAGTTGTTGGAACTTGGTTCACTAATCAAGACTTCTAACTTGTGTTGTTGCCTACATTATTATTGACCGGCCTTAGATAGTTGTGACTTCTACATAAGTCCAATTACGATTGCTTAACATAGCGCTAAATTTGCCTTATGGCACACTAACTACTAACATTAACCATTAACCATTAACATTTACTTCTTGCACTTTACTTTTATGCAATTTATTATCCTTATACATATTATTCATTTGCTTTTCCTTTTGCTCACTTGAGCACATGTTTATGTTAATGCAATTTGCCTTTTTGCTCACTCGAGCACATAATTGTGTATATATCATTGTGTTTGTGTTTTGATTGTTGTTGACTAAATGCAAAGAAATGGACAAATGGACTTAGACTTTAGGACTTTCCCTAAGAAAATTTGGAGTCAAAGAGAAACTAGGCATTGGGCCTTTAGAGTGCTATAAAAGTCAAAGAGCAACTAGGCATTGGGCCTTTAGAATGCTATAAATGTTGAAGAGAACTTTGAAAGAACCAATCTCTAAAACTCTTTCTGGTTCATTCTTGATTGTTTGATGGAACTTTTTAATGTGTGTGTTCTTGTGCTAGGGATCCCAACATTGAGCCTAAGTGAGGTAACATTGCCATGAGCTTTTAAGAGAGAGAGATCCAAGAGCCATTGAGGAACTTTCCAAGAGCTAACTTGATGGTTGATTGCTTGAGCTTACTATTACTTTGCTTGCATATTCCAAAGGATGGGAGCTACTTGGATCATCAATATGATCTCAAGAGAGGAACTCCATTTGTGGTCTTGTTCTCTTATCCCTTGTCTCTTGTATGATTATGACTTTAGCCATTCTTCTTCTTCCCTCCACTCTAACCCAAGCCAAAACTTTTTGTGCAAATATTTAACACTTCTTTTCAAACATTAGAAACCTAAGCCTTATGCTTTTGATTTTCAAACTTTCTTTTCATAACACTCATTTTGAATTGAATCTTTAAGTCAACTTTGACCATACTTTGTAAATACTTTCCCTTGGTAAATATAACCCATTCAAGTGTCTTTTTGTGGTTACAATGGCCACTTCTTATCAAAAACTTCTTCATAACCTTTAGCTATTAGGTTTGAGTTATCCTTGAGGTAGATGTAATACTCACCTATATCCTTAGTGATGGACAATGAGTCTTCCATGCTTATTATAGGGCTAACCCCTCACTAGCATGTTATAGCTATCCTCACATGGTGGATTTGTGGTTTTAGGTTGAGTTTTCTCCCTTGGATAACAAAAAACCTTAAGGCTTTTAGACCAATCAATTCAACAACTCATTTTGAGATTTTTACCCCGAACTACGAGGTTTTGATCCTAATCTTTTTTAAGATGGTACGTAGGCAATGGGTTTATCCATCCAAACATAAAATGTAAATAAACTTGTATATTCTCTTCTCATCTCTTCAATCATGTTTGCACAAATAAATTTTCACAAAATACCAATCTTACAACAAATGTGAAAAGGGCTCCCTAGGAGTACCTAGGATGATTTGGGTGCTTAAAACCTTCCCATTGCATAACCAACCCCCTTACCCAGATCTCTGACATTTTTACTAATTTTTGATTCGATAAAACTATTAGGTTTTTGTTCGCTTTCTAACCATTCCTTTGGATTAATAGAAGTGCGGTGGCGACTCGACTTGTATGGTTTACCTTGGATTTAGTCAATATCTCTAATGGTAGCGAGTACCCCGCTACAGAAAAGTGGCGACTCTGTTGGGGAAATAATTTGCCTAGTGGGTTTTGCCTACTTTTCATATTTGTTGTATTGTATTGTATGTTGTTTTATGACATATTTTTGTGCAATTTGGGATTACTGTATTGTATGTGAGATGAGTTCTATACCCGAACTCGAGTGCACTTAGGATAGGAGAATGGCATAGTCTTGTTGACTTGTGTGGAGTTATTCCTTAGCAAGTTGACTTGCAAGTCCATAAACTTGGTGGAGGTCATGTTGGGATCAATAATGTCACACAAGTAGTTGTGGTTAGACATTACTCTTTCCAATATAGACCTTAGAAGCCAAGGACCTCTGTTTACCAAGCCCCTCTTGGCCTATTCTTAGGATGTAGTGCGAAAGTCGTTCAAGTGTAAGATTTGATACGATTGTTACGCGATACTACACTCATAAGAGTCTCTCTTGAGAATATTTTTAGGATACGAGTAGTCGTTTCTCCGATAATATCTGAAAGATGGGATGATGACTATGGGAACCTCTTGTAGAACATGTTTGGAAGGTTAAACCCTAGTACACTCCTTTTGGGTGGTTCTTAAACCAAGACTCCATGCTCGTGACTTGCAACAAACCCTTGATTCGTGGTTGATCCGTTCATGTATCCTTAATATCAATGGAACTTGGGTGTTGATAAGATGTAAACCATAATCCACCAAAATGGATGATTGATATTAAGGATAATATGATCCATCCCATGACCTTTGTTTGGTGTGCTTTGCTTGATCCTTGAGTGTGATTGTTGCATTCATGCATTCATGCACCCATTTGCATCCATATCATCAAAATAATAACAAAATCTTCAAGGAACTTAAGAAGTCTATTTGCAAATTTTCAGACATGGATAGACAAAGAAGGAATACAAACAAGTACAGTTTCAGACAACCAGACTTGAAAGAGATAAGGAAATTGACATCCTATGTATTAGATCCTTTGGGTTTCAAGGCTCGTTTTGGGAAGCTTATTCCTCTTCTGACTACTCAGGTGGACGAAGGGTTGATGAGTGTATTGGTGCAGTTTTATGATCCTTTGTACCATTGCTTCACATTTCCGGATTTTCAGCTTTTGCCCACGCTTGAGGAGTATGCCTATCTTGTGGGCATTCCTATTCTAGACCAGTTTCCGTTTAGTGGCTTGGTGAGTATTCCTACTTCTTAGGAGATCGCTGATATGTTGCATATAGATGAATCTCTGGTTGGTGCTCATATGACTACCAAAGGTGGAATTCAAGGTCTCCCTTCTGAGTTCCTTATTGCTCAAGCTACTGTGTATGGGAAGGCCATGAGTGAGGACGCCTTTGAGGCCATATTTGTACTTCTCATCTATGGGTTAGTGTTATTCCCCAATATCGACAAGTTTGTGGATGTGAATGCTATTAGGATTTTCTCTACTCTTAATCCCGTTCCGACTCTGTTGGGTGACACTTATTTCTCTTTGCATATGAGGAATGCAAAGGGTGGTGGTGCCATTATGTGTTGTTTGCCTCTGTTGTATAAGTGGTTTATTTCTCACTTACCGCAGACGGTCGCCTTCAAGGAGAACAAAGGATGTCTACGATGGTCCACGAGACTTATGTCTCTCACTAATGATGATATCTCTTGGTACAACCGCGTGTTTGATGGTATGCAGATTATCGACTCTTGTGGTGAATTCTCCAATGTACCTCTTCTTGGTATATGTGGTGGGATTAGCTACAACCCCGTTTTGGCATGTCGTCAGCTTGGGTCCCCCCTGAAAGATAAACCCAATAACATTCTGTTAGAGGGTGTGTTCTTTCAGGAGGGTCAAGATCCCCAAGGCTTGAAGGACAGGATGGTTCGCGCTTGGCACAAGATTCATAGGAAAGGAAGGAAGGAGCTAGGTCTGAAGAATTGTGTCGCTTTGGAGTCTTACACTGCTTGGGTTAGGAGGAGAGCTTCTGAGTACCTCATGCCTTACGAGTATCCGAGACCTACACCTTTGGTTGTGATTGGGCCTTCAACCCTCCCTGACCAAGGAGTAGAGGAGTTGAGAGACGAAGACCGTTCACGTGCTTGGATCCGTGAACGAGAAGAGTTGCTTCAGCAGATCAAGGAGAAGAATGCTTTGATTGAGTTTCTCGAGCATCAGGTTATTGATGATCCTAATGATGCATGAACTTCTCTACTTCCTCAGTCTTCCAAGTTTTAGAAGAGGAAGTACGATCGACTCGCCAAGGAGAAGGCAGATATGGAGGCAGCCTATGAGGAGGAGGTGAAGAGGCTTCGTGCATCTTATCTTCCTGTGTCCCGAGCTTTAGATGATTGTTTCTAGGGATCCATAGGATGATCATTTTCTTTTTCTCTTGTATTGTATTTGGTTACCAATGTTGTACTTCTTTGGTGTAAAAAATATTTTACAGATATCATTTGATGTAAAAAAAAAACAAATCATGTGCACAAGCATTGCATGCATCATGTGCATAAGCATGTTTTGTTCCCGGCTTCTTGTCCTATGGTCTAACTCTGTGTTCTTCATTTATTTCAAAGACAAGTTGACTCACCGGTACTACACCAGAGCCAACTCTTCGAGACTGATGGATCATTTGGAACAAGAGAACCACGAGCTGAAATACGAAGTGACCAGATTGACTGCCCTGATGGAGTCATTCTTGGCTGCCCAGAGCCAGTCTTCTCCAACACCCTCAACTCCTCCCCAGAGGACGGTCATTTCTGAGATTGCGACTTCTACTGTGCCTGCTGCAACAACCCACTTTGCGCCATCTATGCCAGCCGAGTTCCCTTGGGGAATGCCCGCCAATTTTGTGCCAGAGGGTTTTGCTCCTACTCTTGCTTCTTTGCCGGCATCTAGCCCGGTCCTTTCAGTGCCACCTCCCATTGTGCACACTTTACCAAGAGTTGAAGATACCATCTACCATTCTGAGCCATCTGAGGGCCCAGACGTTTATGAGAAGATAGATGACATGAAAGATCAATTCCTTGAGCTTCGCAAGGAACTGAAGACTTTGAGGGGGAAGGACCTCTTTGGTAAAAGTGCTGCTGAGTTGTGCCTTGTGCACAAGCAAAAAATCCCTATTAAATTCAAAGTACCTGACTTTGAGAAGTATAAGGGAAACACATGACCTCTCAACCATCTTGTGATGTATGCTCGCAAGATGTCGACGCAAACTGATAATGACCAACTGCTCATCCATTATTTCTAGGACAGTCTGTCCGGTGCCGCTCTCCGGTGGTACATGGGTCTGGAAAGTTTGAACTTCCGCTCTTTAAACGATCTTGGCGAGGCCTTCGTCAAGAAATATAAATACAATGTGGATATGGCTCCTGATAGAGACCAGCTGAGGGCAATGTCCCAGAAAGAGAAAGAGACCTTCAAAGAATACGCCCAGAGGTGGCGCGAGTTGGCAGCTCAGATAGTGCCACCCCTTGAGGAGAAAGAGATGACCAAGATCTTTTTGAAGACCTTGAGTTCATTTTACTATGAGAGAATGATAGCCAGTGCTCCCTCAGACTTCACCGAGATGGTGAATATGGGAATGAGAATGGAAGAGGGGGTCCGTGAAGGACGTTTGACTCGAGAGGAAGGCTCTTCAGCAAAGAGATATGGAAGCTTTGCAAAGAAGAAAGAGGGAGAGGCACATGTCGTGTCTTCCCATGTCAAGAGAAGACCCTCTGTGAAGAGGAAGATTGCTCGCCTAGTCAACAACCAGCATCAGGTGGCTCATATAGCACCTGTTTTCAGGGAAGCTTAGCATTATCAGCAACCACAAGCTCAGCAATATCAGCAACAACAGCAGCGTCCACAACAACAGGCCTACCAGCCTCGAAACAATAACAACAATGCCAGCACCAGCTACGAGAGGAAGTGGGTCACCTTTGATCCAATCCCGATGACTTATGCTGAACTCTATCCATCTTTGATTGATAGAAAGTTAATCACTCCACGAGACCCTCCCGCTGTACCTGCTAACCCCCAGTGGTAGTACAAGCCTGAGCTTCACTGCGTATATCATTCCGGTGCTCCCGGACATGACGTGGAGAATTGCTATCCCTTAAAGACCAAGGTGCAAGACCTTGTGAGAAGTGGGATTTTGTTTTTCGAGGACGTAGGTCCGAACGTGAAGAAGAACCCATTGCCCGAGCATGGGATATCTGTCAATATGGTCCAGGGATGTCCTGGCAAGTATAAAGTCAAATATGTCAGTTATATTCGACAATCGCTGGTTAAGATGCATCGTTTGTTGTGTGACTATAGCCATTATGAGCATGACCACGATAGATGTCGCTTCTGTTCTGCTAATCAGAGAGGGTGTCGCCAAGTGCACAGAGATGTTCAAGAAATGCTGGATGAGGGAGTCATTGAGATCCTTCAAAAAATAAATGTTGACGAAGATGCTGTTGAAGTCAACGTAATTTCTCTGGTATTCCGGATACCTGAACCTGTTGTCATCAGGTATGATGGTAGCAAGCAGAAGGTTTCTCCTGCTCTGACTATCAAGCCAGCCGGCCCTGTACCATACTCTTCTGAGAAGGCGGTCCCCAATCGCTACAATGCTGTAGCAGTGGACAATGGGAAAGAGGTGTCTCGGCCCTCTTCATCTGTCGTTAATATTGTCGACGTCAGCGGTTTGACCCGTAGCGGGCGTGTTTTTCGGCTCCGTTGAAGCCTCAAGTTGATCCTCGAGGAAAGGTTGATGCTGATTTTGTTGAACGCCCGATTGGGAATGCTGTGAGCGCTCTGAATCCGGCACTTGTTGCTAAGCCCTCCTTTACGTTGAGAACTCCTACTTTTGCTAGCCCGAGTGGCAATATGAGAGAAGATTGTGATGAGATGCTGAGGCTCATCAAAAGAAGCGAGTACAATGTTGTAGATCAGCTTCTACAAACGCCATCCAAAATATCTGTGTTATCATTGCTATTGAATTCAGAGCCACACCGAGAAGCTCTGCAGAAGGTGTTGGATGTGGCGTATGTGGATCACGACATCACGGTAGAACAATTTGACAGCATTGTTGCAAACATCACCGCTTGTAACAATTTGAGTTTTTGTGACGCTGATCTCCCCGATGAGGGAAGAGACCACAACTTGGCATTACACATATCGATGAGCTGCAAAGATAACGCCATGTCCAATATGTTGGTGGACATTGGGTCATCATTGAATGTATTGCCGAAGACCACTCTTGCAAAATTATCATATCAGGGGGCTCCTATGAGGTAGAGTGGAGTAGTGGTGAAGGCTTTCGATGGGTCTCGTAAAACTGTGATTGGTGAGGTTGATCTCCCAGTCAAAATCGGACCAAGTGATTTCCAGATTACCTTCCAGGTTATGGACCTTCACCCATCGTATAGTTGTCTCTTAGGCAGACCATGGATTCACGAGGCTGGCACCGAGACATCCACCTTACACCAGAAATTGAAATTTGTAAAGAATAAGAAGCTGGTGGTGGTAGGGGGAGAAAAGGCTCTCCTAGTAAGCCATTTATCTTCCTTCTCTTATATAGATGCTGAGGATGAAGTTGGAACTCCGTTCCAAGCTTTATCTATTGTTGAACCTATTAAGAAGGGAACTCCTTCATTTGCTTCCTATAAAGATGCAAAGTTGGCCATTGTGCATGGTTCAACTGCCGATTTGGGGCAAATGATTGAGTTGGAAGACAATAAATCTCGGGCTAGCATAGGCTATTCTTCTGGGGTCTTCAACAAGCAAGGTTTGTTCAAGAGTGGTGGATTTATCCACACGGGTCGAGACGAAGAGGCTGCTGCCATTTTGGAAGAGAACGAAGAGGATTCTGGCAATTTCATCATCCCTGGAGGGATCTGCAATAATTGGGTCGCTGTTGATGTTCTGATAGTTATTCATAAGTCAAAGTAATGTTCATTGTGTTTCAAAACCCTTCTCCCATGCCAAAAGGAGAAGTGATGACATTGTTGGCGCATAAATACAATGATGTTTTCATTCAATAAGGTCATGTTAAACGTTTGTTTTTCCAATTATTTTTCCTTTTTGCTTTTGCATGAAAATGGTGATCACATAAAACCCTAAAAATAAAAATAAAATCAATCTTTTCATCTACATAATGATTTGCTTTGTTTGAATTCTAAAGTTTCTTTTATATCCAAAATCATTATGTAGGTTAATCAAACCCATTGAACATAAAGATCCAACACCATCTCCCAACTTTGAATTCCCTGTATTTGAGGCGGAAGAAGATGATGTTGAAGAGATTCCTGACGAGATTACCCGTCTACTTGAGCATGAAGAGAAGATCATTCAGCCGCATCTTGAGAATCTGGAAACAATCAACTTAGGGTCTGAAGATTGTGTGCGAGAAGTGAAGATTGGGGCACTCCTGGAAGAATCTGTTAAGAAGGAGTTGATTGAGTTGCTACGAGAATATATTGACGTCTTTGCCTGGTCATATGAAGACATGCCTGGTCTAGATACAGATATTATGCAACTTTTCCTACCTTTGAAGGCTGAGTGCGTGCCTGTGAAGCAGAAGCTCAAAAGAACTCATCCCGATATGGCAGTAAAGATCAAGGAAGTTCAGAAGCAAATTGATGCTCAATGTTCATCCACTTTTGTTTTTGATTGTTTGACCATTGTTTATTTCTTGACTTCTAATCTCCATCCCACTTTTGTTTTTGATTGTTTGACCATGATCCTCAATGTCTTTGGTCAACTCTTAATAGATTGGTACATTCCATTTCATTCCATGCACTTTAATTCTTAATCTCCATTATTCATCTTCATCTTCTTCTTCTTCTTTTCTTTTGGATCAATGAGTTAAAGGTTGATAAGTTAGCATTGATTAGGGAGGTTTAATCTTCCTTGATTCAAATCTAATTCATCTTGATCAATTGATCAAGTGAATGGCTTTGCATTAAGGATAGATTGCTTCCTAAATCATGCAAAGAACTTAAACCAATACAAGATCATTTCTCTTTTTCTTTTCGGCATGGCAAGTTTTTGGAACTTGGTTCACTAATCAAGACTTCTAACTTGTGTTTTCGGAACTTGGTTCACTAATTAAGACTTCTAACTTGGTTCACTAATCTACATAAGTCCAATTACGATTGCTTAACATAGCGCTAAATTTGCCTTATGGCACACTAACTACTAATATGAACCATTAACCATTAACATTTACTTCTTGCACTTTACTTTTATGCAATTTATTATCCTTATACATATTATTCATTTGCTTTTCCTTTTGCTCACTTGAGCACATGTTTATGTTAATGCAATTTGCCTTTTTGCTCACTTGAGCACATAATTGTGTATATATCATTGTGTTTGTGTTTTGATTGTTGTTGACTAAATGCAAAGAAATGGACAAATGGACTTAGACTTTAGGAATTTCCCTAAGAAAATTTGGAGCCAAAGAGCAGCTAGGCATTGGGCCTTTAGAGTGCTATAAAAGTCAAAGAGCAACTAGGCATTGGGCCTTTAGAATGCTATAAATGTTGAAGATAACTTTGAAAGGACCAATCTCTAAAACTCTTTCTGGTTCATTCTTGATTGTTTGATGGAACTTTTTAATGTGTGTGTTCTTGTGCTAGGGATCCCAACATTGAGCCTAAGTGATGAACCATTGCCATGAGCTTTTAAGAGAGAGAGATCCAAGAACCATTGAGGAACTTTCCAAGAGCTAACTTGATTGTTGATTGCTTGAGCTTACTATTACTTTGCTTGCATATTCCAAAGGATGGGAGCTACTTGGATCATCAATATGATCTCAAGAGAGGAACTACATTTGTGGTCTTGTTCTCTTATCCCTTATCTCTTGTATGATTAGAACTTTAGCCATTCTTCTTCTTCCCTCCACTCTAACCCAAGCCAAAACTTTTTCTGCAAATATTTAACACTTCTTTTCAAACATTAGAAACCTAAGCCTTATGCTTTTGATTTTCAAACTTTCTTTTCATAACACTCATTTTGAATTGAATCTTTAAGTCAACTTTGACCATACATTGTAAATACTTTCCCTTGGTAAATATAACCCATTCAAGTGTCTTTTTGTGGTTTCAATGGCCACTTCTTATCAAAAACTTTTTCATAACCTTTAGCTATTAGGTTTGAGTTATCCTTGAGGTAGATGTAATACTCACCTATAACCTTAGTGATGGACAATGAGTCTTCCATGCTTATTATAGGGTTAACTCCTCACTAGCATGTTGAAGTTATCCTCACATGGTGGATTTGTGGTTTTAGGTTGAGTTTTCTCCCTTGGATAACAAAAGACCTTAAGGATTTTGGACCAATCAATTCACCAACTCATTTTGAGATTTTTACCCTGAACTACGAGGTTTTGATCCTAATCTTTTTTAAGATGGTACGTAGGTAATGGGTTTATCCATCCAAACACAAAATGTAAATAAACTTGTATATTCTCTTCTCATCTCTTCAATCATGTTTGCACAAATAAATTTTCACAAAATACCAATCTTACAACAAATGTGAAAAGGGCTACCTAGGAGTACCTAGGATGTTTTGGGTGCTTAAAACCTTCCCATTGCATAACCAACCCCCTTACCCAGATCTCTGACATTTTTACTAGTTTTTGATTCGATAAAACTTTTAGGTTTTTGTTCGCTTTCTAACCATTCCTTTGGATAAATAGAAGTACGATGGCGACTCGACTTGTATGGTTTATCTTAGATTTAGTCAATATCTCTAATGGTAACAAATACCCCGCTACACAACCGATTGAAGATTATCAGTCAGTGCAGTGTGATTTTCCTGATGTAGAGATCTTGTACTTGAAAATGAATGATCGTGATGAACCATTGTTTGAAGAAGGGCCAAAACCTAGTTCCCGTTGGGGCATGATATTTGATGGAGCTATTAATCAATATGGTAATAGCATTGGGGCAGTGATTATTACTCCTCAAGGCCCGCATCTACCATTTACAACTAGATTGACTTTCAAGTGTACAAACAATGTGGCGGAATATGAAGCTTGCATTATGGGGCTTGAAGAGGTCGTTGATCTCAGAATCAAGCAATTAGACGTCTTTGGAGATTCAGCTTTGGTTGTGAATCAGATCAAAGGTGAATGGGAGACGAATCAACCTGGTTTAATACCATTTTGAGATTATGCGAGGAGGATTTCAACTTTCTTTACAAAGGTTGAGTTTCATCATATCTCTCGAGAGGAAAACCGGATGGCAGATGCTCTTGCGACGTTGGCGTTAATGGTTATAGTGAAGTATTGCAATGAAGTTCCTAATTTGACTGTGATGCGTCTTGATAGGCCAACCCATGTGTTTGTTTTTAAAGAGATCAAAGACAAATAGCCGTGGTATTATGATATCAAGAGTTTCCTCCAATGTCAGATTTACCCGCCTAGGGCATCTTTGAATGAGAAGAAGACTTTGAGAAGATTAGCCGGCAATATCTACTTGAATGGTGATGTATTGTACAGGAGAAACTTCAATATGTTTTTGCTCATATGCATGGATAGACACGAAGCAGACACTGAATTCAATGAAGGTTCCTTTCGTACTCACTCCAATGGATATGCGATGGCAAAGAAGATGTTACGAGCATGTTACTATTGGCTAACAATGGAATCTGATTGTTGCAAATTTCTGAAGAAATGCCACAAGTGTCAAATTTATGCGGATAAGATTCATGTTCCTCTGACACTGTTGAACGTCATATCCTCTCCATGGCCCTTCTCCATGTGGGGAATCGATATGGTTGGCATGATTGAGCCCAAAGCTTCGAATGGACATCGTTTCATTTTAGTGGCGATTAATTACTTCACAAAATGGGTTGAAGCGACATCATATGCAAGTTGTTGTAAGGTTTATCAAGAATCAGATCATATGCCGTTATGGTGTGCCAAGTAAGATCATTACTGATAATGAATCGAACTTGAATAACAATATTGTCGAAGCTCTTTGCAAAGACTTCAAGATTGCACATCATAATTCTTATCCCTACAGACCCAAGATGAATGAGGATGTTGAAGCTGCAAACAAGAACATCAAGAAGATTATTCAGAAGATTCTTGTGACATATAAGGATTGGCATGAGATGCTCCCATTTGCTTTGCACGGGTATCGTACATCCATCCGCACTTCAACAGGGGCAACCCCTTTCTCTCTTGTATATGGTATGGAAGCAGTGCTCCCCATAGAGGTCAATATTCCCTCATTTAGTGTGCTCATGGAAGCCAAGTTAACTGAGGATGAATGGTGTCAGACCAGGTATGATCAGCTGAATTTGATTGAAGAGAAGAGATTGAGTGCCATGTACCATGGTCAGTTATATCAGCAGAGAATGAAGAAAGATTTTGATAAGAAGGTCAGACCTCGGGTGTTCATAGAAGGTGACCTTGTGCTCAAGAAGATTCTATATTTCAAACCAGATTCAAGGGAAAAATGGACTCCTAATTATGAAGGGCTATATGTTGTTAAGAGAGCCTTTTCAGATGGTGCTTTAATTCTTACAACTACGGATGGTGAAGAGTTCACTCGTCCTATGAACGCAGATGCAGTCAAGAAATACTTCACTTTAAAAGAAAAGAATAGTTTGCTAAGTTGAAAACAAAGGGAGGCTTAGGCAAAAATGAGTGTCTCGGTGGATTGAAAACCCGAAAGGGCAATCCAGGAAAAAGTTAGAGACATAAAACAGAAAGAATCAACTTGATAAGTTGAGTACCCCACCTTGGGGAAATTTATGCAAAAATAAGGATTATGGTCAGTAAATGCATCCTGCTGACCTTCAGTATTGGAAGACTTTGTTGGGTACAATGGTCGACAGTAATTCATTATCCCTAGTAGCGGCCGAAAGCACAATGCATATCAAGAATTGGTGAAAGGATTAGTGGTCATTTGTATTCAATGTAACCCTTTTCCATGAAAATTATCATTTTCAACTTTGTAAAGATCTATGGAGTTTTGTCATTTAAAGACTACCATTCTATTAAATAAAGTTGAGCCTTTATCCAATTGTTTCTACTCTTGTTTATTTTAGCCAAATAGTTTTAAATTTTATTATCATCATTTTTGAAATTAAAATTTTTAAAATCAAAATCATTTTTCTTAAACATATAAAAGCATGACTTTTAAAGCAATTAAAAGGAATGCCAATAGCAGTTCGAAAGCATTAAGCCCTAAGTGTTGAGCATTATTGATTCTCCCCAAGTAATTAATTCTCAGTAATCCCCAGCCGAGTTGAAGAAAGATTTTGATAAGAAGGTCAGACCTCGGGTGTTCATAGAAGGTGACCTTGTGCTCAAGAAGATTCTATATTTCAAACCAGATTCAAGGGAAAAATGGACTCCTAATTATGAAGGGCTATATGTTGTTAAGAGAGCCTTTTCAGATGGTGCTTTAATTCTTACAACTACGGATGGTGAAGAGTTCACTCGTCCTATGAACGCAGATGCAGTCAAGAAATACTTCACTTTAAAAGAAAAGAATAGTTTGCTAAGTTGAAAACAAAGGGAGGCTTAGGCAAAAATGAGCGTCTCGGTGGATTGAAAACCCGAAAGGGCAATCCAGGAAAAAGTTAGAGACATAAAACAGAAAGAATCAACTTGATAAGTTGAGTACCCCACCTTGGGGAAATTTATGCAAAAATAAGGATTATGGTCAGTAAATGCATCCTGCTGACCTTCAGTATTGGAAGACTTTGTTGGGTACAATGGTCGACAGTAATTCATTATCCCTAGTAGCGGCCGAAAGCACAATGCATATCAAGAATTGGTGAAAGGATTAGTGGTCATTTGTATTCAATGTAACCCTTTTCCATGAAAATTATCATTTTCAACTTTGTAAAGATCTATGGAGTTTTGTCATTTAAAGACTACCATTCTATTAAATAAAGTTGAGCCTTTATCCAATTGTTTCTACTCTTGTTTATTTTAGCCAAATAGTTTTAAATTTTATTATCATCATTTTTGAAATTAAAATTTTTAAAATCAAAATCATTTTTCTTAAACATATAAAAGCATGAATTTTAAAGCAATTAAAAGGAATGCCAATAGCAGTTCGAAAGCATTAAGCCTTAAGTGTTGAGCATTATTGATTCTCCCCAAGTAATTAATTCTCAGTAATCCCCAGCCGAGTTGAAGAAAGATTTTGATAAGAAGGTCAGACCTCGGGTGTTCATAGAAGGTGACCTTGTGCTCAAGAAGATTCTATATTTCAAACCAGATTCAAGGGAAAAATGGACTCCTAATTATGAAGGGCTATATGTTGTTAAGAGAGCCTTTTCAGATGGTGCTTTAATTCTTACAACTACGGATGGTGAAGAGTTCACTCGTCCTATGAACGCAGATGCAGTCAAGAAATACTTCACTTTAAAAGAAAAGAATAGTTTGCTAAGTTGAAAACAAAGGGAGGCTTAGGCAAAAATGAGCGTCTCGGTGGATTGAAAACCCGAAAGGGCAATCCAGGAAAAAGTTAGAGACATAAAACAGAAAGAATCAACTTGATAAGTTGAGTACCCCACCTTGGGGAAATTTATGCAAAAATAAGGATTATGGTCAGTAAATGCATCCTGCTGACCTTCAGTATTGGAAGACTTTGTTGGGTACAATGGTCGACAGTAATTCATTATCCCTAGTAGCGGCCGAAAGCACAATGCATATCAAGAATTGGTGAAAGGATTAGTGGTCATTTGTATTCAATGTAACCCTTTTCCATGAAAATTATCATTTTCAACTTTGTAAAGATCTATGGAGTTTTGTCATTTAAAGACTACCATTCTATTAAATAAAGTTGAGCCTTTATCCAATTGTTTCTACTCTTGTTTATTTTAGCCAAATAGTTTTAAATTTTATTATCATCATTTTTGAAATTAAAATTTTTAAAATCAAAATCATTTTTCTTAAACATATAAAAGCATGAATTTTAAAGCAATTAAAAGGAATGCCAATAGCAGTTCGAAAGCATTAAGCCCTAAGTGTTGAGCATTATTGATTCTCCCCAAGTAATTAATTCTCAGTAATCCCCAGCCGAGTTGATTGATTCAGTTCTCATGCGGAGTGTTTATTCCCCAGCGGAGTTTGTGTATATTCCCCAACGGAATTGATGATTGTTACCCAGCCAGTTTTTGTCTCCAGCAGAGTGAGGTTGGTGTCCTCAGCAGTTCGCATGTTTGCGGTTAGCATCCGATTCGCTCCCAGTCAAAATTTCTTCCTGGTTTCTTAGCAGCTATTTGTGTTTATCCTCTGCATGGTTGTCTCCCATTTGATATGTTATTGACCTAAAATTCCCCGCAGACTCGATAACATTTTTTCTCAGCAGATCTCCTCTTTCCCCAGCTAGATTTGAGCCTTTGGGATGTTGATCTCTCTTTTCTCCAGCATTTATCTCCCTCTTTTGGGGATTGACCGAGAATTGTACTGATGATTCAAATTGTGACACCTTTGTATCCTTTGTGATCGTTTTGTTAGCATAATCATCACATATACATATACATATACATATACACACTTATATAATTTCATAATTGCATGATCACAATGGTTGATTCATTCTTGTGGTTCTTATTCTCTGTTGTGGCGGTACTTTACCCCCATACAAGTTTGGTATCTTTCCTCCCTCAATTGTAGAGTGTCAGCCCCTTAAGCACAAAGACTTTAACCTTTCTCCTTTCCCCATTGAGTTATTTCCTCGTGGATGATTATTACTTCAATTTTCTCCCCAATTGATTATTTGGATGGAACCACTCCCCTTGAGTTATATCCTCATTAGGTTGAGTCTTGATTGACTAATTCTTTCTAGCTCTTACCTAGATAGATGCTTTGGGTCCCTTAAGAGTTTATTACCCAGTAACTGGTAATATTCTTCTTAGTTTGCAGTTTGTTATTTCTTGCCCAATACCCAACAAAGCACCCTTGTTTTCTCCTTAGTGGAGTCCCTAGTGGATTCATTTTTATGTTTCCTAGGAAGTATATCCTTGATATGTTCATCCTAACCGATGACGGATATCTTCTTCCCTCATTTTGAGTTTATCCTTGATATGATCATCCTAACCGATGACGGATACTCTTATCTTTGGTATTCTACCCAGTAAAAAGGTAGTTGTAATCCCTATTTTGTTCCCCGGAGAGTTAATCCTTGATATGTTCATCCTAACCGGTGACAACTTTTCTTCTCTTTGTGGTCTTCTGCCCAGTAACCGGTAGTTGTAAATCCTGCTTTTCAATCCCCTTGTAGAGTTTATCCTTGATATGTTCACTTTAACCGATGACAGATATTCTCTCTATTGGTATTCTATCCAGTAACTAATAGATGTAATTCCTATTTATTCCTCGCAGAGTCTATCCTTGATATGTTCATCCTAACCGATGACAGTTATTCTCTTTGATGGTATTCTATCCAGCATTCGATAGATGTAATTCCTACTTTTTGTTCGGTTGGTTTATCCTTGATATGTTCATCTTAACCAATGACAAATATTCTCCTTAACATCCCCAGGCAAGTTTATCCTTGATATGTTCATCCTAACCAGTGACGGATATTCTCTTTGATGGTATTCTATCCAGCATTCGATAGATGTAATTCCTACTTTTTATTCAGTTGGTATATCCTTGAAATGTTCATCCTAACCGATGACGAATTTTCTCTCTGATGGTATTCTATCCAGCATTCAATAGATATAATTCCTACTTTTTGTTCAGTTGGTATATCCTTGATATGTTCATCCTAACTGATGACGGGTATCCTCCTTGACATTCCCAAGAATGTTTATCCTTGATATGTTCATCCTAACCGATGACGGATTTTCTTTCCTTTAAGTGTATCCTTGATATGTTCACCTTAAACTGTGATAGATATTCTCATCCTTGGTCTTCTGCCCAGTAACTGGTAGTTATAAATCCTATTTTTACAGTTTTCCTCAGCAAGGCCATTCTTACCCAGTAACTGGTAATGAATACTCCCTCTTGGAGGTTCCCAACGAGTCATCCTTGATATGTTCATCCTAACCGATGACAGATGTCCTCCCTGTCAGATCTTTTTTTATCTCCTTACCCAGTAACCGGTAGTGGATAATAGATTTCTGCTCCTCCTGTGTTGAAGTTTATTTCTTCCCCAGTTGAGTTGAGTGTGTATTTCCTTAGTGAAATCGCTTTTCCTGCATGATTCAAGTACTTCAGTTTTATCCTGATCTGCTTGTTTCCCCTGTAGATGTTTTTGTTTCCCCGATTGAGTCTTTCCAATTTTTATGAAATTCCTCTAGTTCCCCAGCAGTTGTAAGTCGTAGTTTGGCCTACGTATAACCCTTTTATCCCCTTAGAGTCTCTGTCTCCTCAATGAGTTTTCCTTATGGAATGCATTATGCTCCTGCGGATATTCGGTCTCTCTGATTTATTTTCCTTTGTGGCAACATTTCCCCACAGAGAATTCGCTTTACATTCATATCATATGCATCATGAGGTCTCTTAGGGACCAAAATTTGTTTTTATATGTTGTTATTTAAGCCCATTCTACTGAGTCGATACGAAGATTTTAACATTCACCTCCTCAGTTAGAATGTCCTTACAGAGGTGTCGCAACCTGAAAAATACAGTGCGCGAAAAAACAACCGGCGAAAGAAAATGACAGAAGAGTCGCCACCGTGCGTTATTCATCCCAAAGGAGGGAAAGGAAACACTCGAAGTAAACCTGAAAAAGGAAAGGACAAGACGGGGTCTCGCAACCAAATCTTGGGTTCGGGAGTCGGTTATGCGAAGGGAAGGTATTAGCACCCCTACGCATCCGTAGTACTCTACGGGATCCACTTTTGTAGTTCTTCTCTAAAGGGTGTGAGTTTATCTTGTGCTATTTACCAAAAAAAAAGGGTTAAAAGAAAATGACTCGTGCGGATGTCGCATCCACTGCATACGTATCTCATCTGAATATGAGAATCAGAGTCTTCGTAGCTCGGCTGACCTATGGGTTGGGGGGATGTGTGCTCGCTAAGACATCGCGTCTTATGCCTACGTATCTCATATGGAATGAGAATCAGAGCAAGCCGTAGTTCGGCTAACTACGGGGTTATGGAGTGGGTTTTGGACGAACGACGTTACTACGCAATCTACCGGATGCTCGACCTTTGGAGACTTACTCACCTGTAGTAGAAGGAGTAAACATGTGTTTAGGAGAAGAAAAATCAATGAAGGGTTAGGGTTTGGTGAACTCATGCAAAAAGGCAGTCCTTGACGAAGGAACCTGTAAAAAAACACACAAAAACATTGCCTCCTATCGAGGTCTTCCAGCTAGGAAAGCAGTAAAATACGGGAAAAATGTAAAAGTACCACGCGGATAAAGATCCGAAGTAACAGCAGTTAGAGGAATGGGAAACCCAGGGATCCTTCCAAGCTAAACACCATCAAAGAAAGTGAGTCAGTACAGGTAATCGGAATGAAACCTCCAGGGGGTATCCCACAAATAAAGTGGAAAACCACGCAAGTTATCCCTAATTGGAGAGCTTGATCGAAATTGAGTTGCACCCGTGAGGTTTACAAAACAATCTTTAGGGTTTATGTGAGGCAGAGGTGATTCTGTGCAGTTGAGTTCCCTTCAGGGTTTGGAGGCTGCTCTGAACTCTGTTAGCTCTTCTCTCACTATCTTTTTCCTCAGGGTAATAGCAATAGAATCCATCTTTGTTTCACTGAAACTCTAGTATTTATAGCCTAATATTGGTAGCTTAGTGGGCTTTTGAGAGAGGTCCAAGTTTGAGATTTTTTCTTTTTTTTATTTTTTTATTTTTTTATTTTTTTGTTTTTTTTCATTTTTTTTTAAATAAAGTTTCTTGGATCTAATTCTGATTGACATGATGAAATGCAATGTATCTAATGTTAAATGACCTAAAAATGAATGCATGCATGAGGTGTAAAGCGTATGCTTCCAGGAAAAATGAAGGGTAAATTTTGGGGTATTACAGCTGCCCCTATTCAATCAACTGGAGACCTGGAAAGAAGATAGCAGCGGCTTTCATGCTTTCGAGGTATCAAGGGATTGAATACAATAAAAGCCCAAAAATTTGCACTGAAGTGAAGTGAAGTAACAATGTCTGTCAGAATCGGCAAAGAGGTGGTCTTGAAAGAAGAATCCGTCTGGTACGGTGAGAGTCAGTCTGAATACCAAAAAAGAATGTTAACTTGGATACCAAAATAAATGGTAACACAGAAATAACCATGGCCTGAATGCCGCTCATCAGTCTGAATACTGGAAATGACTTCGATCTGAACATCGGGAGATATGAGATTATTAATATCGGTATGAACACCGAGAGGCTGGCCTGAATGCCACAAGTTGCGTCGACCTGAACGTCGGAAACTTCTTCGATCTGAACATCGGAAAATTGGCCTGAATGCCACAAGTTGCATCGACCTGAACGTCGGAAACTTCTTCGATCTGAACATCGGAAAATTGACCTGAATGCCACAAATTGCATCGACTTGAACGTCGGAAACTTCTTCGATCTGAACATCGGAAAACTGGCCTGAACGCCACTTCGGTCTGAATACCGGAAACTGGCCTGAACGCCACTTCGATCTGAATATCGGAAATTGGCCTGAATGCCTCTTCGGTCTGAATACCAGAAAATTGGCCTGAATGCCACTTCGGTCTGAATACCGGAAAAACTTCATGTCTGTCAGCATCGGTAGAAATAGGGAAAGATAATAGAGGCGGCGCATGGGCCAATGACACTTGTTGGGGATAACAAAGGTAAGTCATGAACAATCTTCAGTCTGAGTACTGGAAACAACTTCTAGCTTATCACTTGGGATACCGAGAATCTTTTATGCTTACATGCGTATGTTTGAATTTTTCAATGGCGTAATGCTCCATGAAAATGGAAATGCTACGCGATTTGGAAGGATGCAATGCAATATGATTCTACATGCAGGGATGCGAAAAGCTGGGTAAAATGCCAAGCTGAGGCAAGGGGATCTGCTGGGGAAATGATCACCATCTTCTGGACCCTGGCAAGGCTGCTGGAGATGCACAGCGCAAAGAATTATGTGGGGAAATGACCCGCCACACGGTGTTCTAGCAATGACGAAATGCCGAGATTCAGATTGGGGAGAGAACGACACTGAAAACCTGCTGTTGGGGAAAGCGATAGTGGTTCTGGCGACCACGGTCTGCGAGAGATGACTCAGCAGGGGAAGCAAACACTGATACGGTACCGAGGTTCTGCTTCAAGGAAAGAAACCATGGATCTGGCATTGGGATTATCGATCTGGCCTCGAACTCTAAGGAGCAACCACTTCTGTTGGGAAGATACAATCTGGCACTGTCAACTCCGCTGGGGAGTGTATGTCCTGAAACAAACGCTTGGGGAAGTACAGTGGTGAGAACCTGCTGGGGATTGAAGAATCCAACACTCTGATCAGCTCTGCAGGGATAAGACACCGGATTCGTCTGTTGGCGACTTCACTGGGGAAGATATTCACGATCATCTGCAGGGGATTTTAAGGAAATGCTCTGAGGGTATCTGTTCTGAATAGACGATCCAAAGCACTTAAAATTTACAGAAATTTTAAATGTTTATTAAGCATGTACCTGTAAAGCCCTTATGTGTCATGATGCAATGTTTATCAAAAATTCGGACGTCATTTTTGCAAACAAAACAGTAAAATGAAAATGAAAACAGAGATATACTGAATAACATGATTTTATTGATTGAATGGCCTCTGAATAGGCATTTACATCAGGAAGCAATCCCTGGAAAGAGGTAATCGCACAAAAGATAAAAACAGAAATTAATCTAATGGCAATGTGAAATGGATTTCTATTGGGTTCCAATTCTGCTATGACTCGCCCGTCTTCAAGATCCTCCAGATGATCAGCCTTCTGAAAAGGTGATTGGACTGTTTCCTACCTTTCGAAAATTTCCAGTCATCGACATGATATGAGATTCAGAACTAACTCAGAACGCAGTCATTCGCTTAATCCCTAACTTTTGCCTGGATCGCCCTTTCGGGTTTTCAATCCACTGGGATACCCATTTTTGCCTAAGTTGCCTTTTCAGGTTTTCAACTTACCGGGTGTATGATCTTTTCATTTTTAATCCCTAATTTTTGCCCGAACCTTTTCATTTTCTTGGTTCGTCGGGATGCCCATTTTTTGCGTGGACTATTCTTTTTACTGTCCAGTGGGTCTATTTTATGTGAAGTATTTTTTAACTGCGTCTGAGTTCACAGGGGAAGTGAAGTTTTCACCATCCATCGTTACAAGCATTAAGGCCCCACCATCAAAAACCTTGGTGACAATATACGGTCCATCATAGTTAGGAGTCCACTTGCCCCTGTGATCTGTCTGAGGAGGAAGGATCCTTTTCAACACTAAATCTCCGACTTGGAAACAACGAGGACGCACCTTCTGATCAAAGGCTCTCTTCATCCGACTCTGATACAACTGCCCATGACAAATGGCTGCCATTCGCTTCTCTTTGATAAGACTCAACTCATTGAACCTTGTCCGAATCCATTCGGCTTCGTCTAACTTGACATCCAACAGGACTCTTAGAGAAGGAATCTCCACTTCAACAGGTAGGACTGCTTCCATACCATACACCAGGGAGTAAGGGGTTGCCCCAATCGACGTACGTACTGAAGTACGGTACCCATGCAAGGCGAAGGGTAGCATCTCATGCCAATCTCTGTACGTAACGACCATCTTCTGCACAATCTTCTTTATGTTCTTATTTTCCGCTTCAACAGCACCGTTCATCTTAGGGCGGTAAGGGGAAGAATTGTGATGCTGAATGTTGAAGTTCTGACACAACTCCTTCATCATTTTGTTGTTGAGATTAGAACCATTATCAGTAATGATTCTTTCGGGAATTCCATAGCGACAAATGATTTCTTTCTTGATGAAACGGGCAACCACATGTCTGGTGACATTCGCAAACGTCGCTGCTTCGACCCACTTGGTGAAATAGTCGATGGCAACAAGGATGAAGCGATGCCCATTGGAAGCAGTCGGCTCAATCTTTCCAATCATGTCAATGCCCCACGTAGCAAACGGCCACGGCGAAGTCATCACATTCAGAGGATTTGGCGGCACATGCACCTTATCAGCATAAATCTGGCATTTATGACACTTCCGAGCATATTTGAAGCAATCTGATTCCATGGTCATCCAATAATAACCCGCTCTCAACAATTTCTTAGCCATTGCATGTCCGCCGGCATGAGTACCGAAGGAACCTTCATGAACTTCCTGCATTAACATGTCTGCCTCGTGTCTGTCCACGCATCTGAGCAAAACCATGTCGAAGTTCCTCTTATACAACACATCGTCTTTGTTCAAGAAGAAACTACCTGCCAATCTTCTCAAAGTCTTTCTGTCATTGTTGGATGCCCCTGCAGGGTACTCTTGATTCTTCAGAAAGCACTTGATATCGTGATACCAGGGTTTGTCATCGACTACCAGTTCAGCAGCAAACACATACGCGGCCCTGTCAAGGCGCATCACATCGATCCTGGGAGCATGGTTCCAACGAATTACCTTGATCATGGAGGATAGAGTAGAAAGTGCGTCTGCCATCTGGTTCTCATCACGAGGTATATGATACAATTTTACTGTTGTGAAGAAAGTCAACAGTCTTCTCGTGTAATCTCTGTAGGGGACCAGAGTGGGTTGGAGAGTATTCCAATCACCATTTACTTGATTGATCACCAGAGCTGAATCTCCGAACATGTCGAGAGTCTTGATTCTCAGATCAATGGCTTGCTCAATACCCAAGATACAGGCCTCGTACTCAGCTTCATTATTTGTGCACACAAAAGTCAAACGAGCGGTGAAAGGCATGTGGGCACCTTTCGGAGTAGTAATGACAGCGCCAATTCCACTTCCTCTAGCATTGACAGCCCCATCAAACAACAAAGTCCACTTTTCGTTTGGATCAGGTCCCTCCTCAACAACTGGCTCTTCACAGTCTTTCATCTTGAGGAACATGATGTCTTCATCTGGAAAATCAAACTTCATCGGCTCATAATCATCAATCGGCTGCTGAGCAAGATAGTCTGACAGAATACTCCCTTTGATGGCTTTCTGGGATGTATACTGGATATCGTACTCTGTCAGTACCATTTGCCAACGAGCCACCCTTCCGGTGAGATCTGGCTTCTCGAATATGTATTTGACTGGATCCATCTTGGAGATCAGTAGGGTTGTGTGAGACAGCATGTATTGTCTCAATCGCTTAGCAGCCCATGCAAGTGCACAACATGTCTTCTCAAGCATTGAGTATCTCGACTCGCAATTTGTGAACTTCTTACTCAAGTAGTAGATGGCATGTTCTTTCCTACCTGTCTCGTCGTGTTGACCGAGAACACAGCCCATAGAATTGTCAAGTACTGTCAAGTACATAATCAGCGGTCTCCCTGGGACTGGAGGCATAAGGATAAGAGGATTCTGCAAATACTCTTTTATCTTCTCGAAAGCCCTTTGACAATCTTCATTCCACCTGATAGCCTGATCTTTCCTCAGCAATTTGAAAATTGGCTCACACGTGGTTGTTAGGTGAGAGATGAACCTTGCAATGTAGTTCAACCTCCCTGAGAAACTACGGACTTGCTTCTCTGTTCTTGGCTCAGGCATTTCCTGTATTGCTTTCACTTTGTCAGGATCCACCTCAATCCCTTTTCCGCTAACAATAAAACCCAGCAATTTTCCCGATCTCACCCCGAAAGTGCACTTGTTCGGATTAAGTCTAAGTTTGAATTTCCTTAACCGTTCAAACAATTTCTGCAGATTCACCAAATGTTCTTCTTCTATCTGAGATTTGGAAATCATATCGTCCACATAAACCTCGATTTCATGATGAATCATATCATGGAACAGAGTCACCATAGCTCGTTGATATGTTGCTCCGGCATTTTTCAGACCAAACGGCATCACCTTGTAGCAGAAGGTGCCCCATGGGGTTATGAAAGTTGTCTTTTCCATGTCCTCTGGTGCCATCTTGATTTGGTTATAGCCAGAAAAGCCATCCATGAAGGAGAATATCGAGAACTGAGCTGTATTATCCACCAAAACATCGATGTGAGGTAATGGGAAATCATCTTTAGGGCTAGCTCTGTTCAGATCCCGGTAGTCGACACACATCCGTACCTTTCCATCCTTCTTAGGTACTGGGACGATGTTTGCAACCCATGGCGGATAATTGGTGACTGCTAGAAACCCTGCATCCAACTGCTTTTGCACTTCTTCCTTTATCTTGACAGCCATCTCTGGTCTTGTTCTTCTGAGCTTCTGCTTGACCGGAGGACAACCTTCTTTGAGAGGCAAGCGGTGTACCACGATGTCTGTGTCCAGCCCGGGCATGTCCTGATAAGACCAGGCGAAGATGTCAACGTATTCTTGCAGCAATTCAATCAGCCCTTTCTTCACATCATCTCCCAAAGCAGCCCCTATCTTGATTTCTCTCTTGGCGTCCTCGGTGCCGAGATTAATCACTTCAGTAGGATCTTGATACGGTTGAATGACCCTTTCTTCCTGTTTTAAGAACCTGGCAAGTTCTTCAGGGAGTTCACAGTCTTCATCACCCTCTTTTTCAGCTTGAAAGATTGGATTTTCAAAGTCGAAGCGAGCCATAGCAGAACCGTTATCAATAGGATCCGGTGACGTGCATTCCTTCAGAAAAGTGACTTGGACAATCTCCTCAGAAGACCAATTGTTGATGACTTCACCCGGGATCCTCGGACGCACCCAGTTGTCGATGTCACAATCACTATCCCCACCCTCTTCATCGTTGACCGCAGAGACCTCACTGGGAATCACAAAATCAACAGGAACAACATCTGCGAAGTCATCAGTAGCATCTTCAAACACATTTTCCTCAACCCCTTCCACAGACTCTTGGACAGACAAATCTTCAACCTGGAGGATACCTTTGTCGAGCAAGGCCTGGATACCCTGTTGTAGCTTCAAACAACCTCCACTCTGAGTGGCACAATCCAAACAATCCTTCCCACAATCGGGGAAAACATCGGCCTTCAGCAAGCATCCTTTGATATCCAACAATGGAGTCTTCAACTTCAACACATCCTTAATGGACTTGGCTTTTTCTTCCATCATATTAATGTTTGCACCACCATGCTGCGGCATGGGATTGTTGACGACATTAGGAGCCGGTGCAAGGTTGATGGCTTTTGAATCTATGAGGTCCTAAACTACGTGCTTAAAAGCTTTGAAGTTCTCAATGTTATGGCCAGGTGCCCCAGAGTGGAAGCTACACCTAGCGTTGGCGTCGTAACCCACCGGAAGTCTACCAACAGGAGGAGCCAGGGTGCGCAATTGCACAAGTTGTAGTTGTTGAAGACTAGAAAGCAATTGAGCGTACGACATTGGAAGGGTGTCGAAACGCCGGTCCATCATCCTTTGCCTCTGTTGATAGGCGGATCTGTTACCCGGTTGTTGCTGCTGTTGAGCTGGTTGAAGTTGTGGTTGTTGTTGTTGTAGTGGTGCTGCAGCTGGAATGGTCACAGCCGCAACATACGGTTATTGATGATAATTCTGGAAACTGTTCCTTCTAACACCTCTGTTCTGATAGGAAGTCAAAGAATTCACTCCCCCCTCTCTCTGCTTATGCCCTCCAATGAACGACTTTTTTACCCCTGATGAAGATCCAACTCCATTTTGGATCTTGCAGGTCTTCAGGTAATTCTCCACCCTCTCTCCGGTAGAGACCACATCAGTAAAGTTGGAGGCATTGCACCCCACCAGACGCTCCAGATAAGGTCCAGGCAGCGTATTCATGAACATGTTGGCCATTTCCTTTTCCAACATAGGAGGCTGAACACGGGAAGCTATCTCCCTCCAACGTTGAGCGTATTCCCTGAAGCACTCATTTCTTCTAAGAGACAGATTCTGAAGTTGAGTTCTGTCAGGAGCCATGTCTGCATTATACTGATACTGCTTCACGAAAGCCTTCGCCAAATCCCTCCAGCAGTGGATATGGGCTATGTCCAGCCTCATATACCATTCCAAGGATGCCCCAGCTAGGCTATCCTGGAAGAAGTACATAAGTAGCTTCTCGTCATCAGAGTATGCAACCATTTTATAGAAATAGGCTTGCACGTGAGTTTTGGGGCAAGAGCTGCCATTGTATTTGTCAAAGACCGGGACTTTGAATTTCGGTGGCACTCTCACCTCTGGGGCCAGCGCCAAGTCAGCAACATCTACTCCCAGAGGATTCTGTCCTTCCACAGCTTTCAGCCTCTCCTCTAATCTTCTAAACATGGGGTCCATGCCATGGCCCATGCCAAAGTCTTCCTGAAGTAGGGGGAATTGATCGGCCTGATCATCACGGACGAGCTGTTGATCAAGGTTGACATGTGGGATCCGGATAGGCCCCGGTCCATTGGGACCATTAGCCTCTCCAGCTGGAGGATCATCCAATGTCTCTGGTTGAGTAGCGGCGGGATTCCTCTGCATCATCTGTCTGAGCTCTTGCTGTCCCTGAGCCACCCCTTGAACCACATCCATGAATTGGGTCATGCGGATCCTCATCTCAGCGAGCTCTGCTTGTACACCTTCCATTGCTCTCTGTTGATTCCTTCGGGTACCGTATCAGTGAATGCCTGAGTCAGCTATCCTGCTAATGGAACACCAAACAAACTGAGAACATTGTGGCGGTACCTGTTATGCAAGACATGCTAATGAATATGTAAATGCAATGACATGTTTATCAATTCCAAAGGTATTCCACCCCCTTGATTCCAGTCTCACATCAGGTGAATAGTGCAAGAATATTGAGTCATGGATAAACTTCTGAGATCAAGATACCATAAAGGGAAACCATCATATAAATGAGTTCCAGGAAAGGGGCCTTAGCCAAAAATACATCAAAAGAGGATCTCCACAACAAGCCTGTGGATCATAGCAACAAAGCAATAAGTAAAGAGAGTAACATAAATAAGGAATCAGCCTCCTGTATACAACCCATAAGGACTGCTCCTCACTTCATCCAGTAATGCCACCGTGTCAGGATGATCTGGAGATTCTGTCAAACGCCGGATAAGCAGATTCCTCTTGTGAATGATCCCATCCAGTTCGTTGATGTGCTCTCTGTAGTAATTCCCATCATCTTCTCCGAATACCTCTTCAAGTCTGGATTTCTTCAAACGTGCCAGCACCTTAAGTTCTTCAATCTGTCCTCGAGCCTCATTGAGTTGATTTGTGATGTAACCATTAGTAGAACGGGCGCACAGAAGCTCATTGTTCTTCCCCTTCAGCAAAGTCTTCAATTTCTCCATCTGACCAGTCAGTTCGGCTACCGTCTCCTCCTCTTTTGCCTTCCGAGAAGTTGAAAATGCATCCCATTGCTCTTGCCACCCAGCTAATTTACCATGAGCATCCATTAACTGCTGCTTGACTCGCCTCAACTCAGAACTGGATGATCTCAAGGCTTCGTCTGTCTTCCTGAAGAAGTCCACCTCCACAGCAAATTTCCTCTCTGCTTCCTTTTGCAATCTGACGGCTTCCCCTTCTGATATTCTGCCTCATGGAATTGATGCATATAGTCTTGCAACTTCTCCCTTAACTCCGAGTTCTCGGTTTGAAGTCCCTCCATGGCGTTCTTCAACTTGTCATACTCCTCTCGGCTCACCATTGTTGACTGCTCAGGAGTAGGTGGATACACAGGTTCTTCAATAGGAAACGGCAGACCAAACTCTTCGACTCTTCCTTGAAGCCACTCTCCATACTGAGGGTAAATTCTACAATCTCCTTTTCCAAGCATAGTTCTTCCTCTCTTGATCACCTTGAGCCAGGCCTCAGCTGCCTTACGGGATACAGTCAGATCAGGCGAAGAATGGAAAAACAGAGATTCTTCCACATCCTTTTCCAAAGGCGGAGTTCTTAAAGCATATCCAAACTGTCTAACTGCTAGAGAAGGATTATAGTTGATTCCTCCTCTTCTTCCTACCAACGGTACATTTGGGAAATTCCCACAACTGTGAATAATATCCGCCCGAAGCAAGCTCCGGTCAGACCACCAAGAAATATCTTCAGCTCTCAACCCCATCAATCTCTTCGACCAACTCAACGAGTCCTCGACATCAATGAACGCTCTTGATTTGGGTAGGTGAGAACTGAACCACTTATAAAACAAAGGCGTGCAACAATTCAACAATCCTCCTTTTCTATTTTCATTCTTGTGGTGCACTGAATGAAAGAAATCTCCTAGCAAGGTCGGCACTGGATTTCTCAACATGAAGAGGCGTATTGCGTCCCTGTCCACAAATTTGGCAACATTAGGGAACAGGAGAATTCCATACACACAAAGAGCCAACACAGCATTGAAACCCCTCTGGTCACCACCTTCAAGTTTCTTCTTTGCTTCTCCCAGTAAGAAACTCAAATGAAAACCACTGACTCCTCCCTTCTGACACATATTAGCCTTCAAGACTAATTCCCCCAAATATGTGGTTGAAGCAACCAGGCTGAGATCGGGCAGAAACTCAGAACTGTAGAATAACAACTGTGACTTGATAGGAACTCTGAGAAAACTGGCAATCTCCTCCAAAGTAGGGACCAAGATATAATCTGGGATTGTGAAACACCTCAATGGAGGATCGTAGAACTGCAGTAGTGTGAATAGAGCATCATGTTGATCCTTGGAAAGAATCGTGACGAAACTTAGAATCAAACCGTAATCCTTTCGGAATCCTTCTAGAGAATCAGGATCCATTAACTTCATTAACTGTTGAATCAGCTCCAGACACACCACCGGAAACTTGTGGGCGACATGTCTCTTTCTGCCAATATCCATCTTAAGAGAACCAGAAAAACCCCGACCGGAATCAAGAAGAAGATGTAAACCCCCTAGAAATGGATAAACATGTGTTAAATGATATGAATGCAGAATGATGTGATGCAATGATGTGAATGCAATGCAGTGGCATGGAAATCAAGATTGCTGTATCTGCTTGAACATCTGTCGGGTTGCACTGTCTGAAGAGAAAACTCACTGAAGAATATAATATAAGATCAGATCTCTGCTCCAGAAAACCGGGTTGGTCGGAGGTTAAGGTTTCCTGAATTTAGCCCGCCCCTCACTGGTAGGTTCTAAGAACAGAAGTTCGTCAGCTTCATCCCTTCAGTCACGAATAATACATTTACCACTGAAGGTTTGGTATTATTACGGGACAAAAGACCTCCATTGACTCCCCTCAACAGGACATCCTAATAGCAAGTTCCCAGTCTCGGGATCCTCGGATTGAGCAGTGAGAATGCGCCCACCAGAGCTAACATAATCACGTCTCGGAGGAGAGGCCTCGACTGAGTTCTCGGGAAATGGTCACCAGAGTCGACGATTTCTAGAGGAACATCCTGCCGTTACGGAACACCCGTAAGACATAATATATCCAAAAGAAACCTCGTCTGGGTGTGGTTCTTCATGAACGACTTAACGTAGCAACACGCCACGCAAGCCTCATGATTATCCACTCTAAAACATGTGTGTACACTCAAGCCTGGGTAATGGGCTTATCTCTCATAGAACACCCCATCCCAACAAACAAACAAACAGATCCAACAGATACAACAGATGCATGCAAGCAGGTAAGCAAA
Source organism: Lathyrus oleraceus (assembly GCF_024323335.1). Taxonomy (NCBI): domain Eukaryota; kingdom Viridiplantae; phylum Streptophyta; class Magnoliopsida; order Fabales; family Fabaceae; genus Lathyrus; species Lathyrus oleraceus. The sequence goes on along the minus strand of NC_066579.1, from coordinate 62,337,323 downwards.
TAAATGTACAAAAGCATGAACACCCAATAAACAAGAAATCACACAAGCTATGAGGGACTCGCGTAGGGAAAATGGACCAGCAAGAGGTCAACTTCTTAGTGTCCCCAGCAGAGTCGCCAGCTGTCGCAACCTGAAAAATACAGTGCGCGAAAAAACAACCGGCGAAAGAAAATGACAGAAGAGTCGCCACCGTGCGTTATTCATCCCAAATGAGGGAAAGGAAACGCTCGAAGTAAACCTGAAAAAGGAAAGGACAAGACGGGGTCTCGCAACCAAATCTTGGGTTCGGGAGTCGGTTATGCGAAGGGAAGGTATTAGCACCCCTACGCATCCGTAGTACTCTACGGGATCCACTTTTGTAGTTCTTTTCTAAAGGGTGTGAGTTTATCTTGTGCTGTTTACCAAAAAAAAAAGGGTTAAATGAAAATGACTCGCGCGGATGTCGCATCCACTACATACGTATCTCATCTGAATATGAGAATCAGAGTCTTCGTAGCTCGGCTGACCTATGGGTTGGGGGGATGTGTGCTCGCTAAGACATCGCGTCTTATGCCTACGTATCTCATCTGGAATGAGAATCAGAGCAAGCCGTAGTTCGGCTAACTACGGGGTTATGGAGTGGGTTTTGGACGAACGACGTTACTACGCAATCTACCGGATGCTCGACCTTTGGAGACTTACTCACCTGTAGTAGAAGGAGTAAACGTGTGTTTAGGAGAAGAAAAATCAATGAAGGGTTAGGGTTTGGTGAACTCATGCAAAAAGGCAGTCCTTGACGAAGGAACCTGTAAAAAAAAACACAAAAACATTGCCTCCTATCGAGGTCTTCCAGCTAGGAAAGCAGTAAAATGCGGGAAAAATGTAAAAGTACCACGCGGATAAAGATCCGAAGTAACAGCAGTTAGAGGAATGGGAAACCCAGGGATCCTTCCAAGCTAAACACCATCAAAGAAAGTGAGTCATTACAGGTAATCGGAATGAAACCTCCAGGGGGTATCCCACAAATAAAGTGGAAAACCACGCAAGTTATCCCTAATTGGAGAGCTTGATTGAAATTGAGTTGCACCCGTGAGGTTTACAAAACAATCTTTAGGGTTTATGTGAGGCAGAGGTGATTCTGTGCAGTTGAGTTCCCTTCAGGGTTTGGAGGCTGCTCTGAACTCTGTTAGCTCTTCTCTCACTATCTTTTTCCTCAGGGTAATAGGAATAGAATCCATCTTTGTTTCACTGAAACTCTAGTATTTATAGCCTAATATTGGTAGCTTAGTGGGCTTTTGAGAGAGGTCCAAGTCTGAGATTTTTTCTTTTATTTATTTATTTATTTATTTATTTATTTATTTATTTTTATTTAATTTAATTTTATTTTTTATTTTTTTATTATTTATTTTTTAAATAAAGTTTCTTGGATCTAATTCTGATTGACATGATGAAATGCAATGTATCTAATGTTAAATGACCTAAAAGTGAATGCATTCATGAGGTGTAAAGCGTATGCTTCCAGGAAAAATGAAGGGTAAATTTTGGGGTATTACAAGAGGGGCAGCTGTAAGACCCCAAAATCCCTCATGCAAATTCATCATATGCATTAGCATTGGGATCACGCCTTGGCATTCTCCTTACCCCTCTTTCATTGGATTTGTTTTGGGATAGATCACCAAGCACCATGTGATTGTATCATACTTGTATATTATCATTTTACTAACCAAAATACCAAAAATATGTCTTTGCATTTGCCTAACTCTTTTGTAGGAAGGGCATGATCCTCATTGATCTATCAAGTTTATACCCAGGGTTTAAGACCCTCATGGCTAAGAGCACAACCAAGGATTGATCCACAATGTCTCTAAGCATCATATATGAGTCCCAATTATCTCTACATGTTATTTTGGTCAAGCTTTCTTCAAGAGTGTGGGGTTGGTTTGCCTTGGAAACCCTAATTTGTCTTGGTATCCTAAGTAACTTCTACAACAAGCTACCTCACCAATTGATCAAATTTATCAAGAGACAATTCAAAGTTCATCATCTTATGCATATATGATCTACCATGAGCCTAAAAAGTCAAGAGAATTGAAATTTAGCAAGTTGGTTGATGGGTTGGCCAGATGAATTCATCTAATCAAAACTAGGTCTCCCTAGACCCTATCGTCTACAATTTTCACCATATGAAAATGATTACAAGATCAAAGTTACTTTAAATGTCATTCCAAACAACTTTCATGTTGATACCTAGAGCTACTTTTGCTTGAAAAATCATTTTCTATGTTGAAACATTATAGGTCATTTTGTCTAAACCATAATTTGAAAGTCAACTTCCCAAGGCAATAACTTGCTCAATCTTTATACGATGAAATATTTCCAAGTTGCACAATCAAATTCAAGATGTCTTGGAATGGGAGATGACCTTCCAAGCTTCAAATCAATTTTTGATGAACATGAAAGTTGTTCATATTGTCCTTAAGAACATTTATTCCTTTGGAACCAAATCCATTTGACCAACACATACAAAGTTAGGTCCCAGTGCATTTCAAAATAGTCAGATGAATTGACTAATCAACTTCTCAAGTCCATGACTCATATCTTAATGAATTGATGGTTGAGGATACTCAAATGAGTTCAAATATGCATGAAATGATGAATTAAAGGACTTCCCTTGATTATATTTGACCATGGGCTGAGGTTGCTTCATGAGCAAGGCATTGTTGTACACAGATGAATTAGGGTTTCTTGAAGAACAAGACCTCAAACCCTTTGACTTTCTTTGATAAAAAAGATGAATTGAGATACTAGGGAGGCATATTTGATGGATGAGAGATTTGGGAACCATTACCATGCTTGCTTTCATCTTCTCTTGGCCATGTCATTGCACAGATGATCTCCTAGAAGCTTTGAACCTTGTGATTGCTCAAGCTACAAACAAAAGATGTTAGTGCCATATTTTTGTGCTTTTGGTTAGTAAACAAAATTAAGAAAGAAAAGCAATGATATAAATTCAAACATGCTTGGTGATCTCAAACCACTCACAAGGAGTCCCACCCAAAGGCAAGGGGAACCAA